>NC_143582.1:2731146-2770187 GCF_048544385.1 Mastigoproctus giganteus
ATGGTGCAAGGAAGCCATGGCTTATGCTGCACCAGCAAAAAAAAATAAGAAGAAGAAGAACATTTCGTTTTTCACTTAACTGTATTTGTGTGAACAGAAATAAAGGCATATAAATAATTACCTGTTTTCAATTTGGGTCTTTGGTTTGGTTTGGTTCGGTTCAGTTCAGTTTGATGTCCTTGCTTTAATTACAATAGACGAATGTGGACTAGACAGATCAGTGAAAAAAATCAGCTAGATAGAAAATGATCAAATTATTGGTGTGTTAATAGAGAGAGATAAATTACTGGTAATACCAAAAATATTTTTGTATCATTTATCAGTAATGTAATGCAATCCCTAGAAATTACCAAAATGGACAGGTAATGTTGGGAACTGTAAGAAAGTGTTTGTTATATACATATACAAGAAATATTATATACCTTTCAGTATACTGCTCAATTAGTGTTGTGTATATATCATGAGTGATACGTTTCTGCATTTTTCTTGAAAAATAAAATAAAATAAAGTAAATTGGAAAAAAATTTAAATACTTTTGTATGTTTCCTAATAGTATTTTACAGTAGTTAATATTTTCTTTTGTTAGTTTTCTGTTTTGTCTAAAAAAATGTTATGGTTATCAATGGTCTATGTCCATATAAAATAATTGTAAAATTGATATTGTGTGATCAAGTAAAATATGGTAATTCATTATTATTATTATTATATAAATTACATTTATATAATAATAACAAAGCTAGATATTCTGCATTATGCAGGTGAAAATTAAATTGGCACACTAATGCTAAAACATTGCCAACTCCTGTATTAGGCTCTTGTAAGAACAACACTTCTCTGTATTAGGAGGTTATTTAAATGTAGTATAAACTTAACAGAAAATTTATACTTTTCCTGAGCAGATGGAGTATTTTAATATTAGACTAGGGGCTTTGCCCCCTGCTTGCTGCACTTGCTTCTTTTGATAACGTAAAATAAAATACTTACAAAAGCTTTCAACACTGTCTCTTCCTCTGCTATGAATATATAAATATGTTACATATGGAAATCAAGTATGGTACCGCGTGGTCATGTTAAACATAGTGCATTACCACACTTAAACAGAAGCTTGTTTTACCACAGTAAAGTAAGTAAAGAATACTTTGCATCTTTTGCGAAGGAGTTCTCATAATCTGCCTTTGCTTGTCTAACTTCCTTTGCAACTTGATTACAGACCAGCTTATATCTACCATAGGCTTCTGTGTCAACTGTTAGTTTATATGCATCCCATGCGTTTTTCTTCTCTGTCTGGCACAAGTCATTAGTTCATCTGACATCTATTTTAAGCCTAAACCTTGAACAATATTTATTAGTTGATGTTAAAAATTTAGTAGCTTCCAAGATTAATTCTTTGAATGCTTCCCATTTAGAATTTGCTGTTGGTAACATCATCAGTTGGTCCCACTGTATAGAATTTAAAAACTGCGAGACCACTGGAGTCACCTTTTCAAAAACAAAAACCTTTCCTTTTACCCCTGATGGTAGATACATCTTTGAGTAAATCCCACATCAGCATACTGTGATCACTGCTGATAATCAGATCAAGATTATCACTTCCTCTGTTGCCTCTTGAACATGCTACTGTAGAAAACAGTAGTTTTCTACAGTAGCATGTTCATCCAATAAATCCACAAAATCTTTCTTATGTTCGAGTGACCATTCCACAAGTTCCATCAATATCTGGGAATTTAAAATCCCACATTATAATACAATCTGATTTACTTGCCCACTCTGTTTCCTTGTGCAGTTGTTCATTGTACTCAGAGTCATTAGGCCTTTAACACACTCCTACTCTGTTTTGCTTTCCCAGTGCTTATGTCCTGTATCCTGAGTGAAAACATGCTTCTATCGGGGTGGACCGGTGCAAGGGGTGCACTGCACCCGGGCGCCAACGTTCAAGGGTCACCTGAAACTTTCATACATATATGAATAAAATTTTAAAGGTGGATGTCAGATTTCAATTGGTACATGGGCACAGCACACACCACCTTCCCACTAATGAAGTCCGGAGTATTGAACAGACATTTAAAATTAAGAATATACAAAAGTCTCATTAGACCAGTTGTAACGTACGGTTGTGAAACTTGACCGTTAACGAGTAAAGATGAGCAGTCATTGAGAGTGTTCGGGCATAGAATTTTTTGAAAAGTCTTTGGGCCCGTACAAGATGTTGATGGATCCTAGAGAATCAGATTGAACCATGAACTTGACAATCTTATTACCCTAGACTACATTAAGACTTTCACATTTTTGATCCTCTGAAAAAAGCATTAACATGTTCACTGTCTTTATGCATATAACTGTAAAACAGCACTAGGAGTGATGTGCTGCATATACCCAAGCATTGTCACAATGAGCAATGCCATAAACATAAAGGCACATGAAATGAACAACTGCTCACTATTGGCACACTGATTGAATGCTTTGCAGTAATACTTGGCTTTTGTTTTATAGGCATGGTACACAGTTTTATTTGTTCTTTGCTTGTGTCGATGCTAGTTCAGATACGTGAATAAACTTATAAAATTTTAAGATTTGTACTGATTTGCAGCTAGCACAAAATAAGTGATTTTAGCAATGAGTTCCAAACTGTTAATTTTCAACCATTACATATGAATTTTTGGAATTCTGTGGATGTTGGAATGTTGATTTTTTCAACATTCTGAAAATTATGACACATTAAATGGATTCTCTCACATTAGATTGCAGCTAACACATTAAATGGACATGATTTTTCATATGATGACAAAGTCTAAGAAGCAGTGCACAAGCTTCATGAACAATTTAAAACGTTTTTCTTAGATGGCATTAAGAAGTTTGGATTGATATGAAAAGTGTTTGGAGAAGCAAGGAGATATTGTGGGGAAAAGTAATACTAATATTTTTCCATATTTTCCTTTTCTTGATTTAATGAAAGTAAATTGCTTTTACTTTTTGATTTACACTCATATCATATTATAACTTGTTGTTCATTTAGGTTTCAATTCATTAGATATCCAGGAATATTGCAGTTGTTTGGCAGAAATGAAATAACAGTTGTTTTTATTTACGAAAATTGGATTTATTTCATTTCACACAATTTTTTAAAATAAGTTTGTTTGCATATTATTATCAAATAGAACTGATGTATGAAGCATTAGAGGGAAATATTAGTTGTTTGCATAAATTATTGGTCATTCCAGGTCAATCAGTCCACCTGCTTGGTGAAGTGATTGGCCCAGTAATGAAGCAAGGCACACTGGTTTTGTAATGAAAAGAAAAAATAATAATATATATTTTACTATTGTACTTTTTTGTTATATAAACTATGCCTTGTCTATAAGTTGGAGTATGAGGAAACAGCCTTTTCTTCAGGCACTACTAAAGCAAACAAAAGAATAAAATGTATCACTTGAAAAGTGATACATTTTATTTTGATCCGCCCCTCCATGGTTTGTCACATTGTGAAATGTTTTAAAGAGTAAAAAAAAAAAAAAAAAAAACATTAGTTAAATGCTGTTTTATTGGTTACCTGAAGAATATTCTGGTATGTTACCATTTAATTTTATAGAGTACATTATTAACAAAATTAATGTCATTCTTAGAGTTCGCAACCACTAAAAAGCTTGTTTTTCATGCTGAGTTTCTTTCTTTCTTCATATTACAATTCCTGTACATTTTTTGATTGAGTCCATTAAAATTGTGATACAAATTTTTTTCTAGTCTGTTGAACTGGTAATAATTATGTGCAAGTATTAAGGCAAATTGCGTGTTTTTTTTCAGATGATTATAATAGTAGCCATAGGTGAATAATCATGATATTTAGGTGGATACATGATGTGCATAACTGTGGAAAGTTTTTTTTTTTTTTTTTTTTTTTATTTACTTCATGTAGCCTTCCATTTGTAAAGTGGTTGAAACTTTATTGTGCATTGCAGTACAAACAATACTTATTGGTCATGTTGTTAGGCTGTACTTTTTTTTTTTTTTTTTTGAAATGTGTGGATGTGAATATGCAATAGTTTCTTTGAGGAGAAGATAGTAATTTAAGTGTGATTCATTTCAGAGAAGGTAATCAATTGCTTTCTGTGAAGATTTTATTTTCATTCTAATATTATGTAGACTTATATATATTTTTATTACATTTTTACTTTATTTATCTTTTTTATTATTATTATTCTTTTAGCCACATGCAGGTGTGGGACCTCCACCTCAGTATACACCTCCACCACCTCGTAAAGAAATTGTATTTCCTCCAGACAGTGTTGAAGCAGTTTCTCCAATTCTTGTGAAGAGGCGGCGAATGATGTCTAAGGACGTCAGTCCACTGGAAGCCTGGCGGATCATGATGTCACTAAAATCTGGTTTACTGGCTGAGAGTACCTGGGCTCTAGATGTTCTTTCGGTGCTAATGTACGATGACAGTACAGTACTCTACTTTGGCCTAGGTCATTTGCCTGGGCTACTTGAAGTTTTAATGGACCATTATCGTCGGTGTCTCAACCTTATTTTTGGGTTATCTGAAGACCTTGAAGTTGGCTATGATGTTGACTGTGAGGAGAAAGATGAACTCTTGCAAGAGCATGAAAGAAAGTGGTATGAACTTGAAAATGACTTTTTGGGAAATGAACTTATAACTGGACTAAACTGTGGTGATCGTGATTCTAAAGAAAATAAGACAGTGCTCCTAGATACGGAAAATTACACAAGAAAAACACGTTGTAATAAAGTGGTAAGGACACATCAGGAAGAAACATTGTTTACCTTTGATCCAGAAAAGAAGTGGGACTTTCATGAAGGGTTTAACAGTGGATCTAATCATTGGCAACTTGGAGGTGGTGACATTACCACTTACATTCAGACACATTTTGAGAACATTAACACATTTGTAAGGTTTGTGCGAATTATGAATGAAATAAAGAATTGTAGTGATGGAGAAGAGTGTTTAGACGATACCTGTGAATTTGTTTCTCAAGTGAACTGCTCAATGAAAAGGATACCTTGTGAAAATTCTGAATGTTGTAAAGAGGAGAAAGAGCACATTAAAGAAAATTCAGAAAAAAATAAGGATGAGGAAGAAGAAACAGAAAATGAGGAAGAGGAGGAGACCTCCTGTGTTACTTCTACAACAAACAATCCAGCAGAAACAGAAAAGACTGAGGAATGTGTAGAAAATGCCAACCAGGAAAATCAGGAAAAAGATACTGAAAATACTGAAGAAAAATCTCAGGTAGAATGTAGTAATATTAAGGATGATGTTGAAGAGAAAGATCCATTTCCCAGATTACGAATTTTAACACCATCTCGGAAAAGGGTTCATTTAGAGGATTTAGAAGAGGAAGCTTATAATCGCGATGAACCATCCTTGTGTACTACAAGCGATGCTCAAGAGTCTTTGGCTCGCCGATGTATTTGTATATCTACCTTGCTTCGCAATCTGTCTTTTGTTCCAGGAAATGATGCAGAAATGTCTAAACATGCGAGTTTTCTTCTTGTAATGGGAAGGTTACTCTTGCTCCAGCATGTGCATTCAGCTCGAAAACCACCCCAACGTCATTATGACCGTGAAGAAGAAGGAGAAAATAATTCTCAGGCAGATTCTTGCAGTAGTTTAAGTGGAGAACGAGAGTGGTGGTGGGATGTGCTTCACACTCTTCGAGAAAATACTCTTGTTACTCTGGCAAATGTGACTGGCCAGCTGGACTTGTCCCCCTATCCTGAAGAAATTAGTCTACCCCTGCTGGACGGGCTTCTTCACTGGGCTGTGTGCCCTTCATCCTATGCCCAGGATCCACTCCCTACCCAGCCACCCAACTCCGTCCTCTCTCCACAGCGGCTAGCCCTGGAGGCTCTCTGCAAACTTTCTATCTTGGAAAATAATGTTGACTTGATGCTTGCCACTCCACAGTGGTCTCGAATCAGGAGATTTTTCAGTTTGTTAACCAAGTGGCTTGGCCGTAATGAAGATCAAGTTTTGAGAGAGTTTGCTGTTGTGTTATTATCTAATTTATCCCAAGGAGAATCTGGTGCTGCTAGAGCTATCGCTTTGCAGGGTTCTTGTATCCCTCAGCTTATTACATTTGTGGAGCAGGCAGAACAAAGTGCATTGCAGGTTGCCAATTCCCAAGGTATAAATGCACTAAGAGAAAATCCAGAACTAATGGGTACCACTCTAGACATGGTCAGAAGGGCGGCTGGTACATTACGATGTCTAGCCCGTGTGCCAGAAAACCGAAGTCTTTTTCTGCAGCACCAACAACGTCTACTTGCTCTTGTAATGTCACAGATCCTGGATCAAGGTGTAGCGTCCATTGTAGCTGATGTGTTATATGAGTGTTCCCAAGAAGACATAGAATCTTCAAACAGCATTACAACAGGAGTACCACCAGCATCTGCAACATAGTGATAATTAACTTTTGTTATAGGGAAAAAAACCTGAACAGTCTGCATTGGAGAAGCCTCCTGCCAGCCACCTGTGAAGGTTGATGGCCTTCATTCACTGCAGGCACAAGTGCAATGAATTTTTTTTGCTGCAAGCTGGATCCAGTAATTTTCCAGAGCCAACATTGGTGATCTACCAGTTACAACAACATCATGTGTGACAATGTTCACCTGGAATAGTGTCATAAAAGTTGCAGCACTGATATTTATTACAAAACGAATCGGAATTGTCTATGTGTGTATTGTTACGGTGCATTAGAAAGTAGTGCCCTGTGGTGTTTGACTGCCTCGTTATCTAAAGCCAGGCCTCACTGGCTTGCATAGATAAACATTCACACAGTAACTGTGTTGTCATTTGAATTTCAGAGAGCACACGAACTTAACCTGCCTAATATTGGTGACTTGCATGTGACTGGTATATGTAGGAATGGTAAATGAGCACATTGGCAGTGAAAATTGTAGATATGTCATTGTAATTTTAACCCCATCACCTCATGGGATAGAGAACCGCCGCTCCCCTGTTCAGTACCGTATTGGAGAATGGGCAGCCTGTCCCTCTCTCCCACCCACCGAGAAGTGAATTTGACCATTCTTAATGTACAGTATAACAAACAACTATTGTAGGGTGAGTGCTATAGTAGCTTATCATCCAAACCCAGGGAGGTGGAAGTGGGTGGAGAGGGATCATCTGCAACCAACAGTTGCTGTGTGCATTATTGGTAATATGTACAGGACAATATGTCACAACTAAGAAGCTACTTTGAATTGCTGAGAATTTTTTCGGCTTGTTAAGTCCAGCCATCAGTCGGTTTCTGTAGGTTGTTTTCAACTGATCTGATTCAGTGTGTAAGGGTTCCAGTCCAGCATCTCTGTCAGTTCTTTGATATTGGTATTTACGAGTGCAAGAGCTTTATACTATGTATATGTCTGATAATCATCCACAAATAAATGTACAGAAAAGTTGCTCTGAATTTGTTCTGGTTTTTGTTTTTGTTTATCGAGATTAGTGTATCACAATTAGTGGAATAGTATGTGATGTAAATACTGTAAATTTTTACCGAGTAGGGAACTTGATAATAATTGGAAGTACAGAAGGAGAGGATAGTGATTTATTTTATGTATGTAATATTCTTAGCATGTTTAGCAGGTTGTGATTAAAGATATTTAAGTGTAAAAGTAACAATGCAGTCACAGTCAAGAATTGTTTATTTTATTTTGGCATTACTTTAATGTAGTGCCATTCTGCATAAGTGTACATAAACCATAATCAATGATACAGTTACTTGTAACAGAACAGTCTGTATGATCCCAACACATCACTCATTGATTTTTTAGATATCCCACAAAACTGTTGTTTGCCTTATTTATATTAATTGTAAAAATATTGTTGCATCTAATGAATCTTGTACTTCATCTTACATCTACAGACTTGTAATTCTTATGATCAAATTAGAGGTGTTCAAAAAAGATGTCATTATAAAGGGGGGGGGGGAATTTAATCTTCAGCTTAACTACAATAGTGGGAAACAGTTTTTGCATATTAATAATATATATTACTAAATTATACCATCATTGGACCAGCATAAAAATTGTTTATGAATGAAAAGATTTCTGAATAAAACACGTACATGTACACATATTTGATACTGTTTGCTCTATATATATATATATATGTATATATATATATATATAAAAGAAGATTATGACCCTTGAAGGTATCTAGAATGTGAATTTCCACAGTATTATTTTCCCTTTCTTTTAAGCTATGTTAATATCACAATGAAGTTTCATACTATATTATTATAAATTAAAACTAATATACAGATATGCACAAACACACATAGTCCCAAAAATCTTGTTGCATGAAAATACAGTGAACTTACTTTAAATAGGAAATATTAAATGTTTTAAAAAATGATATTTATTGCTTATTAAAAAAATAAGTAAAGTAATTTTTCATGAGCAGCAAAGCAAAAGAAAAAAAAAAAAAAAAAGGTTAAGCTTAAGAACTCCATTAACATGGTTCTACTCATCAGTGTGACTCCTTCAATGATCTAAAGTTTAAGAACAACTGTTAGGATATCACATTTTTAATTGCAAATCACATTTTTAAAGTTATTTTCTTAGAAAGAAATCCAGAAATATGGTCTCGGAATTGAGACACCATTATGTAGGTCCTCTTCTTCCAATCCACTAACTCTGAAAACACTTATGCTACTAACATAATAGTGTATCCCAAGTTTAGGTACACAGTCATAGTGGTACCATATTTGTATCTATTTTACTGTGGATACTGTCTAAACAGCAAGGAGTAAAGTTTCTAGAATGTTCAGTCAAAAACTTAAAACAAAAATTTAATTTAATCATTCCTCTAAAGGAATTGTTATCTTCATGGGGGGGGGTCATCCATCTATGCAAACTAGACTGAGGACTGGTTACAAACACTTTTCCCTTCCTGCTATAACAATGTCATAATCTGAGAGTGGTCTCTGACACAGGTCTTATTACTCATTCCATAATTTGGTTAATGCCTGCATTTATTAATTTTGTTGTCAAATAATCCATTACACAGGTCTGCTGTATCTCTATCATTTTTTGAAATTGTTGCTATTATATAAGTATTTATATTCCCGAACATTTTGCTAATTCCAATGGTTTAATGTTGCCCTTCCTTTATGTATTTCTAACCTGCATTCGGTGTTCAAGAGTAATTGAATTGAGAAAAATTTATATAGGAGAAACTGAATGCAGATTAGAAACATGGGGTAGAAAAACAAAATATGTTACAAAGGGCAACGTTAAAACATAGATTAATAGAGTACACCCTAGAATTTAAACACTGCATAATAGTAACAATTTCAAAAGAATAGGAGGGCCAGGAATGAATAAATTACACAAAAAGAAATGATGGTAGAGAAATATTAGACTTGTGGAATGGATTATTTGACAATAGGATTAAATAAATACAGCATATTAAGCTAAATGGTGCAGGGTATATATTAGCTGTTTGGAATGTTCTTGGATTATGATCTTATGCAAGTGGTTAAAACTTTCCATGCTATAAAGTTTAGTTTTCAAGTCACCAGGAAAGTGCTGTAATGTTATGTCATATTATAAATAAATGTTTATTGTGGTATAATTTCTAAAAATAAGTTTGCATAAATTCTACACTAGACCCATTACTTGCAGATTTGATTGGCTATGACTGTCATTGGTTGCGGATGAGCTATTCTTATAAGCCAGAGTAGCAATACTTCAGCCTATGAGACAGGTTCGTTCATTTTTGAAAAATAAAAAATAGTACAGAAAACATTTTTAAATGGAAGTGGAGCAGAAGTATATAGAAAATAAGAAATGACAATAAGAGAAACAGTTGTAAAGCATCACACTACTACAGAACACAAACTGATAGCATCAGTTTATGGACTGCTGTTGTCAATTTTGATACATACATTCACCTTTTTCTAGTTTGACAGTTGAATGAGAGTTGTTTATGTATATATAGTGTATCCCATACATTCCATGTTTCATCTTTCTTAGAAGAGAATAAAAACACTTCACTTTTAGATTTTGCCACCAATTTTGCCTCTGTGTGAACCTGCATTATCTGTTTTATTTTTAAAGTTTAAATGCATCTGAGTATGTTTCTGAATCAAAATCATAAATTATAATTATATAAATACTAAATATAATTGTTCTATAATGTGATTAATATATTATTTAAATGTAGTCTACACAACTGATTTTTAGTTTAAAATAACCTGCAACGTGAAACTCTAAAAGACTACCTTCTGTTATTTTTGACTTGAGAAGTTCACTAAACTTTTACTAACTTCTAGGCTAATTTCAAGGGAAATCTCTGCAGGAGGTTACTGTGGCTCTTTAAATGCTTGTTTCACTTTTTACCTGCTTGTTTACACATGGATTTTCTTGATTTTTCTGATCTCCATCTGCCTTTCATCAGTCTCCGTTGCTTTAAACTTCTCCAAAGACCTCGAACAATTACATGATTATATATATGCAGGGTTTCAATTTGAAATTTTTATATGCTTGAGCATTGAGTCAAGATTCACAAAGAAACATTGTTTACAGAACTACCAACAGTTGATAGTTCTGTAAACAGTGATTTTTATTTCACTGTTCCTGTGGTGGTGGACTTATGTAGAGACCACCTCAAAGAGATATAATTTAACTAAAACAAAAGTTAAATGACTCTTTTCTGGAAATAATGTATATAGAAAGGAAGCCCATATCTTACTAGAAAATATTCAAAACCTTACATCTATAAGAAGTTTGTTACTTTTTTGAAAGTAGGGGTAATTATGCATCAGATCAACCAGTGAAAATGACCTTTCCAATCTGATCTTTAAGATTGTTAAGAAACAAGATTGTCCTGCTAAGATTGTTAAAAAAAACAAGGTTATCATTCACTGAATATGTGTTCCATATCTTGGGTGCCTTGGTCAAACACATCTAAAGTTATAGCACCTAAAAATTTGGAAAAAAGTACAACTTCAGAATTTCACAAATTTTAAAATTGACATATCCCAGTCTCTACTGAAGATAGACTCGTGGTTTGTCAATCTGAAACTGTTGATGTAATACCTATGCTGATGATATCAAAATGACAAAAAGGAGTTTTATTTTTCAAAGTAATTGAAGTATCATTTGATCTTAAATTTTGAAAAATTTTGCTCTTAAGTATTGCTTGCTATTTTTAAATACTTGACCATAGCTGTCCCAAGTTTCAACTTGAGACAGCTATGGCATCATTATTTATATGAAACTGAAGTGGAATACACATCAGAAAAAAATCTTCAGAAATATGATGAGAACCATTGCAAAGCATACACTGTTTGAAATAAGTTGTAATCTGGGCTTTAAAAAATACTGTTTTCTGTAAGTTATTAAAGATTTTAATTTCATTTGTCATTTCATAACAATATCACTAAAAGTTTGGCACAATATCTTTACTTAAAATTTAAGGTAGCCTGATTAAAATCAACCAAAAATCTCAATTGTTATTCCACCTTCTTAAGGTATGGTCCCTTGTGATATGTGTGTAGCAGATATGTCCAAAAATGTTCTAAGGCTATTCATTAAAAGAAAAGGAGCAGTGGATGTAGTGTGCTGAGATAATGATTAAGCTTAAGGAATCACTTAAGATGAATCACTGCACTTCTGGTTTCAGATGTGCCTACTACACCATACTAGTAATAGCCAACACATATTGAAGTTTTGGGTGTGTCTTAGCACCCCCCCTCCCCCACCACAGTCATTATGGATGCAATAGTGAATAACATGTACGCACCAAGGTTTGTGTGAAAAATGGGGAAAACAGAGCAACAATCTTTCATTGTTAAGAACTCCATTTGGTGATGCTGGTTTTAATTAGGGAGCACCATCATTTATCATAAACATATTCAAACTGGCTGAGAAACTGTTAAAGATGATCAATTTTTATTTCAACCTTCAACTTCAAGCAGTGATGAAATGGTCACTATGTCACATGAAAAAATTTATTTATAGAGATTAAATACCCGAGAAATTGCTTTCATGTCAGGCGATTTTGACCAAAAGTTTGAGTTGAGTGTCACCAAGACTTGTTCCAGAATAATTGAAAAGAATGGTGGAAATGATTCCAATTTCATCAGTTGCCTAATTATGGTGATAATTTTTTTTTTTTTTTTGTCTTTTTCTTTTTTGTGTGTGTAGTTAACCCATAATTTCCAGTTGTTTGCCTTCAGAAAAATTACACAGGTTCAGTCAAATATGAAAACCAACTTGTTTTTTTGTGACATCTTTGCTGCTGGAATGCAGATAGATATATCTGTTCAATTGTGATAAATAAATGGACACTGGGAAAAGAAAGGCACATTAAATGAACGCTGATAGTGGAATTGCAGCTGGGATTTTGCTTAGTGTCAATTGCACTGTCTAGAGCACTGTAAAAACTGTATACTTGATTCACAGTTTCATATGTTCTTTACTTATGTTGAAGTATTTTATCTTGTTTAGTATCTTCCACAAGAAGAAAAGGTAAAATTTTTTGAAGAGTATGCATGCTGTATTTTAATTCTCTAGTTTTTGAAAATCCTTAGTGTGTGCCTACTCATAAAATTGTGTAAATATTATTTTACTATAAAAATTTATCCTAAAGGGTTGTTATAATGGATCCTCAACCTGTGACATCAGGACTGGAAAGGAACAGGGATGGACAATACGCTGAAGCTGATGACATTGAATCAGCTGTTTATAATATGTCATCTAATACTGAAATAGAATTCTATTCAAGTTGATGCAGATTCTGAATATCATTCAAATGCCCCTGTTGATGGTAGAACCCTACAACAAATGCCTGTGTTACTTGGAGTGACGATTTTTCACAGATGAAATACATTTACTAAAAAGTGATGCCTACTTGTTCCAGTGCCCCAAGGCACACGTAAAAGACCCTCACGAATATAAGTGATAGAAAACATGTTAAGATATTGTTTTATGAATTCGTTTGATATAGTCAGATGCTAAACTATGCCTGTTTTAATATTATTCTAATTTGAGCAAAAGCAGAAGCCTGGAAATCTCCACTAGTTTTTTTGAAAATGGTGGCTTATGCACTGCAAAGTTTCTCCCATACACATTACACTTTCAATTCAAGAATTTTTTAACCCAGAAAGACATACTTCTAGTATCCCATCTTCCTTATTCACCTGATCTTAACCATATTTTTTTCTCTTCCACAAACTCAAAATGAACCTTAAAAGATGAAGAATTGCTGAAATTCTAATGATCTGGTACAGTCCAAGAGTGGAACTCAAGAACTCCTCTAAGGTGCCTAGTTTCCATGCTGTGCAACCCACATATTCAAAGTCTTTCCTTATATGGATGCTCTTCTGCTGATCTCGCCAGGCAAGTTACATGTCTTTGGACCCTTTCAAAAAGCACAATGTCTTCCTTTAGGTTCTGTCTCCATACTTGAACACAGTATCCTAAGTGTGGTCTAACAATAGCCTTATGTAATTGGGATTGTTACATCCTTATCTCTACTAGCAATTGTTCGATAAATCATCGATTAGACACCATGGGCCTTCCTTGCAACCTGTCTACAGCTCGGAGAACTTCATATCTGACTGTATTGTAACACCCAAGTTCCTTTCCTACACTACCGCATTTAGTTCAACTCCACCAAATGTACAAGTTGTTTTGGGGTTACTGTTCCCCAGGTGTAATACCTTACACTTTACTGGATTAAAGCTTAGCTGTCATTTTTCAGACCATCCCTGAAGTCTATCTACATCACCCTGAAGCAGCTCTGCTAGCAGTGATCATTAACTACTCTACCAATCTTTACATCATCTGCAAATTTAGACATCACGCCCTCTATCCTTTCATTAATGTCATTTTTGAATATCAAAAACAACAATAGTCCTAATACTGATCCCTTGGGGAACTCCACTTCTTATATCAACCCAATCTGAGGAATAACCATTTATCACAACCCTCTGCCTCTTGCCGTGAAGCCATCTAAGGATTTTCCCTGTGATTCCAACTTATAAAGTAAATGCTCATGTGGGACTGAGTCAAATGCTTTGCTGAAATCCAAATAAATAATTTCGAAATTATACCCTAAAACCAGCTCTTGAGTGACCTTGTCAAAATAGCTAACCAGATTAGTTAAACATGATTTTCCCATTACAAAACCGTGTTGAGTATCCTTTAGGATTCCATTTCTATCTAAATGAACCTGAATTCCACCCTTGATCATTGTCTCTATGATTGTCCCTACTACTGCGGTTAGACTGACCGGCCAGTAATTTCCCGCTTCACTCTTAGAACCATCCTTATGTATTGGAGATACGTTGGCACTTTTCCAATCCAACAGAATCACTCCCAAGTCCAGTGATGCTCTCATAATTAGTCTCAATGGTTCAATGCACTCACTTGATGCCTCCCTTAAGATTATAGGGTATATGTCATTGTTTTTGTAAAGGTGACTACAAAAGGTCTCTGACAGTTTTTAAATTCTATGGAGTGGGATCAACCAATGATGTTACCAACGGTGAATTCTAAATGGGAAGCCTTCGGGGACTTAATCTTTGAGCTACTAGGCTTTTCGTATCATCTAAGAAATGCTGTTCAAGGTTCAGGCCTAAATGGATGTCGGATGAATTAATGAAGCTCTTTGCAAATTTCTGGTACGCGGTTACTGCCACGTTGGTCAAGATTTTTCATCTCCAGCAAACACAGTTTTAATTTATATTTAGTCATTTTATTGACTTAATTGTTATACAAAATTATTTTCTATAAGTAGCTTTATAGTTCTAGCCAAGCACTGTGGTTTATGTTGAATTTAAATAGCGATTTTGAAAGTTAATACTTAAGTGTCCGTAGATTTTACATTCGTAACTTGCCGCCATTGTGATATGATACGGAATACCTTAAGGTTTAACGCAAAACTAGATAGCAAAATACGTAGCAGCGTATTAGAAATCTGCTCGATTAGTATAGTATTATCAATAAAAATTATTAATATTATTAAATTTCATTGTTAATTAAATTATACTAAAATGGAATCATGACCCAGACTAGAGCAGCAAAGCAGTGTTCACAGATCAGCCAGAGTTCTGCGGCTCGCGGGAGAACCGAAAGGGGCAATTCTCACACGCATCACAGTCTAAAACAATGCGCGAAATGTGAAATGTTTGCAGACCTGTCTAGAACAGGACATGATCTAACCAAGAAGGATCTCTTTGTGTGTGCAGAGACTGTGAAGAAATTAGGCGCCAACTCAATGTTCTGATGGGTGGCTATGAGAGTTTGAGGTGTATGGTAAATGCCCTCGAAGAAATTAATATGAGAGTCCCATCAAGCTCTCAGCTGCCCAACTCGACGCCAGAGCTCACTCCTGTGCATCAGGCAACACAGTGGCAATCTCCAAGGCAGAATGCTCTGGTCCCACAGGAACTAGTTATTGTAGGTGACTATTGTCAGGGAGACAGGGAATATAGTATGCAAAAAGGATAGATGGAACAGTATCAGGGTATATCTGCCTGGGTCAAAAATTGATGAAGTAGAGCAGATATCTTTTAAGGGCACAAAAGGTGATATTGTTGTAGACGTTGGCACTAATGACCTTAAGAGTAAGAGATCTGCAGATTTACCTAACAAGTACAGGTCAATGCTGAAAAAAAGTCACAAGTTAGGGTTAAATTTGATTCCTATAAAGAACTGTTGGCGTCGTGTGGAATCTGCAGTTGCCAGAAAGAAACCAAAGACCCTTCGTGAACTTCAGGAAGTCTTAATTCATTTGTCACAAGTTAGGGTTAAATTTGAAAGTGTCTGCAATTCTGCCCAGACACAATAGGAGGGAGTATATGATGAGAGCCTTATCAATAAATTCACCCCTGGAGAGACTGTGCAAGGCTCACAGGGTAGAATTTTTTTCAGCATGGTCTGTGCTTGCTAACAGGAGAGACTGCTTCAACAGGCATGGGATACACTTAAATAGAAAAGATGCAAGAATATTTGCTAATGCTATCAAGGCAGTGTTAGGTGGGTCAGAAAACTGATAGTTTGGGGAGATTCACAGACTAAAAGATTAACCGTGGCCACAGGCAGAAGCGAAAGTGATTCTTGCACTGCTTCTATTGTAATGAGCAGCAGCCTAGAGAGCAAGTTATTGGGGATTTTTAGAGCTGCTGGGAGTCATCATTGAACAAGTAAATACATGGGCTGTGTTAGGGTAACTAAGAGTAAGAACAAGTACATATATACTTGCATGTATACTAATGCTAGAAGTATAGTAGATAAAATTGATGAATTTGAAGTGCTGATCAAGACATCAAAGGCTGATATTGTTGGGATATCAGAGACACAGTGTCATACATATATAGGCAGTGCAGAATTGGAATATTGGGAAAGAACAGACAGAGTAGGAAGGGAGGAGGGGTTATCCTGTTAGTTAAGAAACACAAAATCTAAGGAAGTGCATCCAGTTGACATGGTGGACAGTGCAATGTTGAGTCTGTTTGGTGTGACATAAACACTGGGAAAAGGAAAATTAGAGTAGGAGTATATTATAGGCCTAATGATGAGTACAATGAACAGTTGTGCAGAGAAATAGAATGGGCCAGTAAATCAGAATGTCTTGTAATGGGGGATTTTAACTTTCCAAATATTGACTGGAACTAGTGGGTTGGTCACTTGCATGCTAACGCCGACCGGGCTAGCCGAGTGGGTAAAGTGCCTGCCCGGCAACCCAAAGGTCGCGGGTTCGATTCCTGCCTCGGGCTTGGATCAAAGTACTGCAAAAAACCTTGGGAGGTGCAATATGGCCACAGAAGCCGATGCGCCAACAACTACCAAATCAAAAAAAAAAAATCGCATGCTAACAAGACTTTTGTGGATTTATTGGAGGATTGTTTTCTACAGTAACATGTTCGAGGGGCAACCAGAAGGAGTAATACCCTTGATCTGATTATCAGCAGTGTTACGCATGCATTAGGAATTTTCAGATAAAGGAACCACTAGATGACAGTGATCACAGTGTACTGATGTGGGATTTACTTAAAGATGTAACTATGATCAAAGGTAAAGGGAAGGGTTTTTGTAAAGGTGACTACAGAGGTCTCAAACAGTTTAAGTTCTATAGGATGGGATCAACTGATGATGTTACCAGTGGTAAATTCTAAATAGGAAGCCTTCGGCAACTTAATCTTGGAGGCTACTACGCTACTACGCTTTGCATATCAACTAAGAAATACTGTTTGAGGTTCAGGCCTAAATGGATGTCTGATGGATTAATGAGGCTCGTGGCAGAGAAGAAAAATGCGTGGGATGCATATAAATTATCAGGCGACACAAGCCTACAACAGATATAAGCTAGTCTGTAATCAAATCTCAAAGGAGGTTAGGCAGGTGAAGGCAGATTACAAGAAATCTTTGGCATAAGACGCAAACAGTTCTTTACTTGTGTAAACTCCAAAAGGAAGGGGATGAATCAGATTGGTCCGCTTAACATAGATGGTTCGACTATTGATGATCCTGCTCAAGTAGCTGATAAACTGAATGAGTATTTTGCATCTACATTCACATATGAGGATTTATGCAAGGAGGAGAATGCCACAAGTTTATCAAACTAACTGGGAGCTAAGTGATTTTATAATAACTGAGAGCAAAGTGGAGGAGAAATTGTTGAAGTTAAACATAAAAAAGGCATAAAAAAGGAATCTATCCAGTTATAGTGAAGGAGGCAGCAAGGGAAGTAGGCACACCCTTAGCCATAAATATGAGAGCATCCTAAGAGTCAGGGAGGTCCCATAGACTGGAGATGTGCAGATGTATCTCCAATTCACAAAGGGTGACAAATAATTATAGACCTGTTAGTTTAATTTCTGTTCTGGGGAAAATAATGGAGTCACTGGTTAAAGAGATGATACAGGATTACCTAGACAAGACAGCAGCAATACTTCAGACACAACATGGGTTTGTTAAGGGTAAGTCTTATCTGACCAATTTGATTGGATTCTATGATGTGGTCACAAAGGAACCGGATGCGAAAAATAATTTTGATATCATATAATTGGATTTCAGGAAAGCTTTTGATACTGTTACACATGGAAGACTGCTGTGCAAATTGCATTAAGGGCAAGTTACTGCAATGGATAAAGGGATGGTTGAGGGGGAGATGGAAGAGAGTGGTAATAAATGAACACTGCCCTATGTGCACTAATGTTATTAGTGGAGTCCCCCAGGGTTCGGTGCTGGGCCCATTGTTTTGTGTATTTATCAGTGATATCGATGAAGGTATATCAGGCTTAATGTCAAAGTTTGCAGATGATACAAAGGTTGGCAGGGTTGTTAATGACACTAAAGCCAGTATGCTACTGCAGCAGGATCTAGAAAAGTTAGGCAGATAGGCTGAGAAGTGGCAACTGAAGTTTAACATTGACAAATGCAAAGTACTGCATATGGGTAGAAGTAACCCAAGAGAAATGTACCAATTGTTTGGTACTATACTCAGAGAGGTGGAGAATGAAAAAAGACCTGGAGGTAATTGTGCAGTCAGATATGGAGTTGTCTGAGCAGTGTAGATGTGCTGCCAGAGCAGGTCATGGAGTTTTGTCAATGATATATAGGAATTTTGCTAGTAGAGACAAGGAGGTGATTATCCCTTTGTATAAGGCAATAGTCAGGCCACACCTTGAGTACTGTGTACAGGTCTGGAGGCCTCATTTTAGGAAGGATGTAGCGTTGCTAGAATGAGTACAGAATGGCAACAAGATTGAGAGAGGAACAAAGGGGTGTGCTTATGAAGAAAGGCTTAAGTTCTGCAGGTTCTGGAGACTAGGCACCTGCAAGGTGGTCTGATTGAGGTCTAGAAGGCCTTGAATGGTTTGAGAAGGCTCAATGCTGATGGGATACTTCTGCTTGCTCAGACTAAGAATGTGAGGGGGCATAGATTCAAATTGAGGAAAGGCAGTTGTAGAATAGATGTGCGGAAGTTTGCCTTTAGCGAACAGGTAGTTGATTGCTGGAACAGACTTTGATCTGTTGTTGTGGAAGTTGATAGCTTATATAAATTTAAGACTGAACTAGACAGACATTTGGAGTGACCGGATGGGTGAAATAGGAAGATTATTTTATTTTATTATATTTTATTTTTTTGGCTGATGTTGTATAAGCTTGCTTTCTTGCATCATATGCCTCAACTATTGCTAATGCCCAGGAGCCTTACTGGCTTATAGGCTCGAGAGTTTTTTTATTAAATTAACATGTGAAATTTAAGCATCACTAATTACATTTTTTTCAAATTCACTCCCATAATTTCTCACTGACACAAAGAGTTTTTCTTCTGTAAATATTGATGCAAAGTAACTTGAGTTCATCTGCAACTTCAGCTGGGGTATCCAATACTATCCCACGTCCATTACATAAGATTCCAATCTGGATTGTCCTGTTCTCTGTATTTATATATGTGAAGAATTCCTTATCCCCACTCTTTGCTCTCTTTATCATATTATTATTATTATTATTATTATTATTATTAGCTATATGGTGCAAGGAAGCCTGAGACTTATGCTGCACCAGCCAAAAAAAAAAAAAAAATTCCCGAGTTACACTGAGAGAGAGAAGTAGAAGGGAATCGCCAAGAAAGAGAAGAATGATGATATTCAGCTCAGGACACTGGGTGTGCCAAGCCCATACTCACCAGATGTGAGCCCCCCCCGGGTCACATTCTATCACTGTCTTTCCTCAATTTGAATTTATGCCCCTGCAAGTTCAGAATCTGAGCAAGAGGAAGAATTGAGCTGGCCCAAACCATTTTATTTTATGTTTGAGGAGGAAAGTTTATAAACATAAAATATAAACATGAAAAACTGTTAAATCATTCATTCCATTTTAAAGTTTATAGAACTATTAAGTTAAGCAAACAAAAATTCAAACTAACATGTCCATATATTACCATTTTTTGTGAATTAAATAAATAATAGTGCACTTAATAGTGTGAATAGCAGTAAAGCTTAATAAATAATAGTGATAATTCAGACAAACCATTTTATATAATAATTAAACATAAAACAGAGCACTTCGTTTCTGTTTAGTCTTTAGCTTCTGCAGTAGTTATACACCTCAATCAGATCATGTCACAGGTGTCTAGTCTCCAGATGCTGCAATTTTCAGAATTTAAGCCTATATTGGTAACAGCAACCCTTTATTCCACTCACTAATCTTGTTCTTCTCTGTACTCGTTCTAGTAGCTCAGCATCTTTCCTAAAATGAGGCATCTGGACCTGTGTGCAGGACTCAAGGTGTGGCCTGACCATTGCCTTATACAAGGGATAATCACCTCCTTATCCCTGCTAGCAAAATTCCTATTTATCATTGCCAAGACCCCCATGATGTACTCTTGCAGCCTGTTTGCACTGCTCAGAAAACGTCATATGTGACTGCACAATTACTCCCTCAGGCTTTGTTCATTCTCCGCTATCCTGAGTGTAGCACCACAAAGTTGGTATGTTAGTCTCGGGTTACTGCTACCCATATTCAGTACTTTGATTTGTCAATGTTAAACTTCAGTTGCCACCTCATCAGCTTATCTGCTCAACTTTCCTAGATCATGTTGCAGTAGTGTACCATCCGTACTGTCATTAACAACCCTACCAACCTTTGTATCGTCTCCAAACTTGGACATTAAGCCTAATATACCTTCATCAGTGTCATTGATAAATACAGAAAACATCAAATCAATCAAATAGAGTTTACATAAGTAAAGAAGTCTTTACTGTTTTTCTTTACATCCTTTGCCAAAAATTTCTCGTAATCTGTCTTTGCTTGCCTAATCTCCTTTGTCACCTGATTACAGACAATTTTATATCTACCTTAGGTATCTGTGTCTCCTGATAATTTTTATCCGTCCCGCGTATTTTTCTTCCCTTCCACGAGTCTCAGTTCATCTGACATCCATTTAGGTCTAAACCTAAATGGATGTATTTCTTAGTTGGTATGAAAGGCTTAGTACCTTCCAAGATTAATTCCTTGAGTGATTCCCATTTGGAATTTGCTGTTGGTAACATCATCAGTTGTTCCCACTGTATAGAATTTAAAAACTCTGAGACCACTATAGTCACTTTTACGAAAGCAAACACCCTTCCCTTTACCCCTGATGGTAGCTATTTCTTTGAGTAAATCCCACAATAGTACATTGTGATCACTGTCACCTGGTGGTTCCTTTATCTGCAGATTCTTAATGCATGAATAATCACTGCTGATAATAAGGCAACCTTTTGGTTGCCTCTCGAATATGCTGCTGTAGGAAACAATCATTCAGTGAATTCACAAAAGTCTTGCTAGTGTATGTGTGACCAACCCACAAGTTCCAGTCTATATGTTTTGAGTTAAAATCCCTGTTTGTTGTATCCCTCAGAGTCATTAGGCCTATAACACTATTCTCAACTTTGCTTTCCCAGTGCTTATGTCACACCAAACTGACTGCCGACCGGGCTAGCTGAGTGGGTAAAGTACCTGCCTGGCAACCCAAACGTCGCGGGTTCGAATCCCGCCTTGGGCTTAGATCAGAGTAGTGCAAAAACTTTGGGAGGTGCATTATGGCCACAGAAGCCGATGCGCCAACAACTAACAAAAAAAAAAAAAAAACTGACTCAACATTGCACTGTACACCTGTGTCAAATGGATGCACTTCCTTAGATTTTGTTTGTTTCTTAACTAACAAATAGCATGACTCCTCCTCCCTTTCTGTACAACTTTCTATCACATTGTACTGCCTAAATTGCAATTCTGGATTCGCATGACTCCTCCTCCCTTTCTGTACAACTTTCTATCACATTGTACTGCCTAAATTGCAATTCTGGATTCGTTATCTCTGTGTCACACCACATCTCTGACATCCCAACAATATCTGCCTTTAATGTCTTCACCAGCATCTCAAATTCAAATTTATTTGAAGTACTTTGGCATAATAATTAGGAATTACGGCTTAATAATTATGTGAAAAAATCATGCTGCCATATTTTATCTTCTTTTACTTTTAAATTCACAGCTTTAGTTTTAATTCTACTTTTAAGTCACTGATCCAGTGGTAGCTGTAATTTGGGTTTCCCTTACAATTTTCTAATTCAGTAAATGGCATTACTTTTAGTTTAGCTGTCATTTGTTTAGCTTTTCTCACCTAACAAAATAAGTATATTTAGCAAATAGTGTAATATGTTTAGCATTGGTTGTAACTGCCTCATGCAATTTTTTGGTCTTCATTTTGCCTTGAATACTCATAGTGAATATCTTGAATACCATCTTTTCATTTTTGTGTATTTTTTAAATGGTCAGTTAAGCATTTTAATAAATTACCTAAACCAGAACACTCCAATTTGATTTAGCTATTTTTTTTTTCTTTTTTATTAGTAAAGATAGTTGTGTAAAATTTTAATGAAATTTCTCACCTACCTGCTCTCTTGTAATCTTTTTAACCAGCCAGTGGCAGCATCCCCAATTGTAACAAACATGGTGGCAAACCAACATCTTTTTTATTATTGAATTTTTTTTTTTTTTTTTTAAATTCTGCTTACATTATAATACTGTTTTTCTTTTTTTTTTTTTTTAAATGAATTTCAATACTTATTAAATGTTTTCAATTTTCTTTAATGATAATCTCAAAAATTTAAAAACTTCATTTTTAACTTTGTTGGTTTCAACATAAAACTTATTCTGTTTGGGGAGGAAAGTTTATAAACATAAAATATAAACATGAAAAACTGTTAAATCATTCATTCCATTTTAAAGTTTATAGAACTATTAAGTTAAGCAAACAAAAATTCAAACTAACATGTCCATATATTACCATGTTTTGTGAATTAAATAAATAATAGTGGACTTAATAGTGTGAATAGCAGTAAAGCTTAATAAATAATAGTGATAATTCAGACAAACCATTTTATATAATAATTAAACATAAAACGGAGTACTTAGTTTCTGTTTAGTCTTTAGTTTCTGCAGTAGTTACAATTGTCTAGAAAGATCAAAATTGTTTATTTACATTACACTGAAATTGAAAATAACAGCACAAAGTGGAAGGCAAAAAGAGTAACTGGAATGATAGTGCCTTATCTTTCAGGATGTTTTGTTTAATAATTCAGCACAAACAATACAGAAGTAGTTCCAAAACTACTGAAGTTACATAAAATGTGTATTTAAGAAAGCAGACAGAGGAACAGCTAATCTCAAACTGGCAATTAATGCCTATTACATATTTTGCAGGTGGGTTTGTTAGACTCTGTACCACCATCACCACTGCCTATTAAAGAAAAAAGGTCAATTTCAGAAAAAATAAATGCTATCTTTGACTTGATGCGTGGCTGTTCAAGGAATATTTGAAAAGTAATGAGACTACTTGCATTATTCAGTATCTGAGGCATCTTCAAGCTTGGGAATGGTTTCCTTTTCAAAGTAACATCCTTCACAACATCTTTTGCAGTGCAGTGCTCTACTTGCTTCTCAGATATGTGAAATACATTTTCAAACATCTTGCATTGGATAACAGCAGTGGATTACTTCACTTGTGCATCAGAGGCCAGTTTGTATACTCATAGTTTTCATTTATCCACTGGGAATTTCTCAGAAATCATGTGGAGATTAGTTGGGTGTGTAAGGTTTAACAGAGTACCCTAAGGGGAAAAAAAAGAAAGAAAAAAGTCCTTAAAGTCATTGTTTTATTAAAACTTCTTTTTTTTTTCTTCTACTGTAAATGTGTTTTAAGTGTCTACATGATATTCACCACTTACAATTTGCTTCTGAGATATTCAGTACTGAAGAATCATATTCTTCAGTGTAAAAATAAATAAACAATATCAGCATCACTTACCAGACAGATGCTGTGCAAAATTTATTTGATGGTGTTGACTGCTAATTTAATATGCACTGTCAGATTCCTATGCACATCACTTTGTTTTTAGTCATCATTGAAGTCAGGGAATATCTGTGCATTGTCTTGAAGCAAAAATTACCATTTCATTAAGAACATTTTTTTTTTTTTTAACTGTGCACCACAAATATGTTTTAAGTGTCTACATGATATTCACCATTTGCAATCACAGTGAATACTTTCCTGTTACAAATTTGAATCATGTAACAATAATCATCATCCTTTACAATGACAGTCAGCTTTCTCAACAGACACACGTGCACTGCTTGTTCTGCCTCAGCACCTTCAGAATACTTCCATCACCTCAGTACTGTTGCTCTGCTCATTGTTTCTAGTCTGTGTGCTTTTTTTTACATGAGTTTTTGAGTAGTAAATGGATGGCCAGTGCTCAAAACAGAAGGAACTGGAAAGTTGCTGGAGAGGCCTTCATCCTGCAGTGGATTGAAAATGGCTGATGATGATGATGATGCTTTTTTTTAACATCTCTTGGTGTTTTTTTTTTTTTAGCTTCACACATCTTGCTTTAAAACAGTGAAAGGTTTCATTGAACATTACCATTGAAAACTGTTTCACAAAACAGCTAGGAAGTGTGTACACACACACCAAACTCAGTGGGACACAGTGACAACTGTTCTATTACCAACTCACCAAAAATGTCATGAATCTTATTATTCAAGGCCATCAAAAAACTTGTTTTATCAAGTACTCCTTTATTTCATTACTCTTTAGTAACAAATTAGTAACTAATTTGATATCATAAAAAATCCACTGCTTTATCCTTCTGCAAAAAAAAAAAAAAAAACTGCCTAACACTGAGAGCAAAATTGACAAGATGCACCATCTTACTGAAACACTATCACCTATGTCCTAAAGGTGTTAGTTCAGGAATCAAGTAATTCTGCAGAATTTCCAAATAACTCGATTAACAACCTGCCCTTGGCTTTCCAGATTGTGGTTTATCATTAACAGACCCTGTTTCTTTAAACTTTTTTATCCAGTTCGTTATGGAATTCCTGTGTGGTGCATCTTTGTATTGGATTCTAAGTCTTTTTTTTTTTTTTTTTTTTGTACTGCAATTACAGACTAACTGGGCCAACCATAGCACACAATTTACTCTCTCTGAAACCTCCAAATAGGCCTACAAGGCTATGACAATTCATATTGAGCAATTAGACTTCACACCAGCTGGTATTTAAATAAACAAATTTCAATACTGCAACTAAAACACTTTATATCAATATCTATTGTAACCATTTGGTCAAGCCTAATTCTGAAAAAAAAAATAAAATAAAATAATAATAATAAAATTTTTGCTAAACTACAGTAAAATAAATTAAATCATTCTTAGTACATACTAAACTTCACTAAGTTTCATTTCTAACATTTTTTACAGATTGATTTTATCATGTATAGAATGGAAGTTATGAAAATTTAAAACTTCATGAGGACTTTATAATGACCCTGTTACCTGTATAATTTGGAAAAGAAAAAGGACTTTTTTTTCTTACTTTTCATATCTGGCAATGCAATATTGAGACAAGTGAGAGAATTAAAAATAGTTTTAAATGTAGAAGACTAATCATATCTTTTAAGTAAATGTATGTCATTTTTAAAAAGCTGATATTTAAGAATGGAAGTTAAATGCCACAATAGTCCTTTGGAATGTTTACTTGACGTAATGTCATTGATGCATGGAACTAAACTTCACTAAGTTACATTTCCAAAATTCCAAAAAAAAGTTCCAGTTCCTTTTTTTTTTTTTTTTTTGAAATCCAAATTCTGTTGGCTGAGAAAATGGACAATGAGCCTATTAATTGTGCCATTGATCTACAACATTGACACTGATTTAATAGTTCATCAATACATCCTATAGGAATGAACTGATCAACTGTAGGTTTGTGATGTGGAATCTTTGGCTATTTTTATGTGTTTATAAATTGAATATTGTTTTATTGCGTGAGTATAGAGAGAGGAAGAGGAAATTATGGAATCCTGCAGATTTTACAAAAAAATAATTTTGCAATCCAGAAATATGAAAGAAGTCCAGAATGCTTATCAGTGAATGCATATATATTTAAGAATTTGTGGAAAAGGGATAGGAATTCTCTCTTTTAATGCTTATTCAGTAAACTTTGTAAACACAGTGTAAACTACTCTTCATATGGCTATGTGGTTGGTCATAAGGCATTTACATGAGCTAGTAACTAATTTGATATCACTCAGCTCAAAATGGACACCACATACAAATGTGTATGCTGAACACTTCAGATTCTGTAATCCTGTGCATTAACTGATTACTGCACATATTATCTTGGTGGATATTCCATTTCATTTTCCATTTTGAGCTCTGAATCACCAAAGGTCTCAGGCTTAATGCATACCTCTTCCTTTAACTTGCTAAAAATTAATCTACTGGTTTTGCAATTAACTCTATCCGAGAAGAAATAGCATGCATACTAATCGCACTTATGGCACACTATGGCCATAAATGCTGATGCACCTAATAGATTCCCAAACAAACAAACTCTGCATCATTTTAGAAAAGCTGTGAATAAAGAGAGGGAATGAATGCTTACTGTGGGTACAGCTGATAAAATGTATGCTTCATTAAATCTGGTTAATCTCTTCCTTAAGCAGCAACTTACTGGTGCACACTAACAATAGTTGGTGTGCACCATTTAATTCTATGTAACTAAGTTTTTTGTCACTGTTATAACTAGTCATGCAGCTCACCATTATAACCTGCATAAGTAGTAGTAAAAAAGTAAAACTTAATCTTGGTTATATGTAAGAATTTGATCAAATTACTCCACATTGAATTATTAAAATCAAAGTGGCATGTAAACTTATAAATATTACATGTATCTTATATTCCTTAAGAAGAATAGGTATTTTCTTTTATCCTTCAGTGCAAAAGAATTTTTTCTCTGCAGCACATTGATATTTTTTCCGATATTCTGGTAAGCATGTATTTAAAATTGATATTACAGTATGGCAATATATGCTATAACTTTGTTTATTATTATTTGTTTACATTGAATAATCACACTGTTATTTGCATTTGTAACCACTAACATTACTTTTTTAGCCAGAAAAAGCATTGCAGTACACAATTGTACATTATCCAGTCATGAGTTATGCAGCATTACCAATTAGTTAAATGTATTTTATATTTCTACCATCAGATGTATGTTAGAACGTGAAAGCAGGACTTAATTTATATAAATTTGGCTCCGTAAGAGTAATAAAAATATAACAAAATACATTTAACTAAGCAGTAATACTATATACATGTGTGTATGTGTGGCAGTAAAGGGATGACATATACAGGGTGTCTCAAAAATATTGGTACAAATGGTTAGGGGAGGTAGGTAACATCTAAAGGAATGTGAATCGCATAGGAACCCATAACCGGAAATGTCACGGGAAAGTAGTAGCAGAGGCATAAGAAGCAGAAATGACACAAGACAGTAATTAGTGGCAAACATTTATTTGACATAATATTAACAATGGAGTATGAGGTGGATGCATTTCATGATGTTGCAACAGATGCTCGAAGGTTCCACCATGAGACGCGATGCATGCGTGACACTGACGCAGCATGGATTGCCGGACACAGTCAAAGACACCTGGAGTTTCTTTGACAGTAGCAGCAGTGCAGACGAGTCTCGCCACGAGATCCATTTCCGTCTCCACAGGCGATTCATATGATAGATTTGAGGGCCCCCACAGAAAGAAATCAAGGCTCGATAAATCAGGTGAGCATGGGGGCCAGGCAACAGGTCCACCATGGCCAATCCATTGACGCCCAAAACGCCTGTTCAAATGGTCACAAACACACCTTCCATAATGGGCAGGTGCCCCATCATGTTGAAACCAAATGTTGTGTCTCACATTTGCTGGAACATTGTCAAGTAACCCTGGTAGAACTTGTTCAAGAAAGATCCGATATTTAGCGGAGTTCATGCGGGATGGTAACAGGTATGGGCCAACTAAGCAGTCACCGACCATACCTGCCCACACATTTATTGCGAAGCGATGTTGTGCCGCATGAGGCCTCCCACCATGTGGGCTCTCTGCTAATCCATACACTAGGTGCATGTCTGCCAGCTCACAGTTCGTATATCGATGCATGCTCATCGTGTGGCAACTACTGCTTGAATGAGTAAACCAGAAATTTTCCCTCTCCCGAACTGATGAATGCCGTGTAACGACTTACGGTGTCGTTTCCGGTTATGGGTTCCTATGCAATTCACATTCCTTTAGATGTTACCTACCTCCCCTAAAAGTTTGTACCAATATTTTTGAGACACCCTGTATATCTCCTTGGTAATGTAGCAAAGATAGAAGGGAAGGCGATTATAAATACTGTACCACTTCATTGGTGCATCAGCAGCTATAAGCTTTTGTATGTAAATGTCAGATGACGGGTTAGAAATGCATTTTAAAAATACAAGGCAAGCATAAAGAGGTTTCATCAGGTGAGACGATGCTACAGGACTGTCTCACCTGATAAACCTCTTTATGCTTGCCTTGCTATGAAATTATGTACTTGTAAGGTATTTCACTATATCATACACTTGCACACATGCATTTATAAAGAGAAAGAACTTTATAAACCTGATAAACCTCTTTATGCTTGCCTTGCTATGAAATTATGTACTTGTAAGGTATTTCACTATATCATACACTCGCACGCATGCATTTATAAAGAGAAAGAACTTTATAAACTAATTTGTTATATACAAATTAGATTTTAAATAAAATTTAGAATGTCATTTTAGTACAAGAACATGTGATAAAAGTGTATATGTGGTGATGTTGGGGAACTATAAAAAGATTATTTCTATAAATGTGTATAGGCTACCAGCAGATATATGTTAGAACGTGAAAGCAGAACTTAATTTATATAAATTTGGCTTCACAAGAGTAATAAAAATATAACAAAATACATTTAACTTAGCAGTAATAAATACTATATATATATATGTGTGTGTGTGGGGCAGTAAAGGCATGACATATATATCTTTCAAAGGAATGCATACAGTCCTTTGTTACATCACTTGTCCTTGATGCTGTTAACATAGTTATTTTTTTTTTATTTGGGTCTATGTTTTGTAGCATGTTTGTCCGATTGCCCAGAGCTTGTTACTGGGAGAGGCTGGTATGATTTAGTCCATCAGTGGGGAGAGAGAAAGTCGGTTTAGCTGCCAAGTAGCAGAGTGGGGACAACACAAACTATGAAACTCACTCATTTCTGCCCCCCACCGATGGACTAACTCACCACAATCTCTCTCTCTATCATCAGACTACATTCTCAGTTCAAGAATGAACTGAGAATGTAGTCTGATGATAGAGAAACACCCTCCAGAGCATTTTCCCACATAAATGAAGTAACCCAGTCACTAGCATTAATCAGGTGATGTAACAAAGGAATGTAGCCATTATGTAAGTCAGTAGCCTATCAGTTTTTCAATTTGTTAATTACATGCAATGAAGTGTTTCTCGTATTCTATAAAAACAATCACTGCAACTACAAGTCTTCAGTACTATTATTCAGAAAAAATTATATCCTATAAATTGCTTGAATTAGTAGTCATAATGATGCAAAAAAGCAAGCTGATACAACACCAATCTAAAAGATCCAAATTTGCCCAATCTTTCTTTAAATTTATTTCAACTACCCACTTTGAAAACACCAGGTGGAAGCTTATATCCAACAATCAGTTGCTGCATGTTGCACAAGTTTCATTTCATCAGTTAGTGCCATTTTCAAACTTGAAATTTTTTGTATACAAGTTTCCAGTACTTTTCAGTATCATTGATGATCAACATATAGAAGAAGCAATAGGTATTTTGCATTATCAGCTCTGCAATTTCAGCATAACAACTTAATAGACCCCATTGTGAAACAAAAACGAATTGATGCATGATGAAGTCCTTGGTTGGGGAATTGGAAAGTGCACATGGAAGCTTGAAATATAACAGATTATCCCAAGCTATGCTTGGCATTTTAACAATTCCTCATAGCAGTGTTGAGTGTGCAAGGATATTCAGCAAGCTGAAAATAATAAAAACAGTTCCGATCTCTTTCTGGTCAATATGATATGTAAATGACAGGTTCTTTTTAGCACAGAAGCATACAGCAAGGGGATATGTTTGATACTTGCTTCCATCTTATGAAAAATGCAATTCTGAAATGAGCACTGGAAATTTAAATTTCCAATATTGTTCACACTGCTTTATGTCATCAAGTTCTGACCAGTATTTTCCATATTTTTTTTATTTTATTCCATTCTTTTCTTGTTCCTGCTTCCCTCCTCTCTTGTTTGAAGTGTTGCAGCTGGAGAATACTCTAAAGCTGTTATGTGCTATAAATTTTAAGTTGATAACAGAGGCTCCTTGGCCTCAAAAGGTACTTCTGCAACAAATGAGAAGCACTCAGTATTAGCACTTTTATTCATTTATTTTCATTGGTTAATTGGTATAATTAATGAAGAAACTTCATTCTTTTATATTAAAATTTGTTTAGTATTACATTAAATTGATTGTTGTAAGAATGATATATACTGCAAGGTTTTGATCAAATATTTATGAACTTATAATTCTTGAATGCATCATCAACCATTTTCAATCCACTGCAGGATGAAGGTCTATCTGGCAACTTTCCATTTCCTTCTGTTTTGTACAATGGCCATCCATTTACTACCCACGAACTCATGAATTTCATCTGTCCATCTCCATTGTTGTCTTCCAGGTTTTCTTTTAGCTCCTCTTTCTTTTCTGTTATTTTCTTAGTCCATCTGTCATCATGTCTTCAAGCTGTATCCCTCCCAAGTCCATTTCAGTTCTTTAGTTTTGATACGAATGTCCTTTATTTGTTTGCTTCCTAATCCGTGTGTTTCTCTTCTTATCTAACAGTTGAATTCCTAATATAATTCGTTCCATTCTTAACTGTGTAGTTTCAGCTTCTCTGGCACCTCCGTAGCCAGGTGGGCAGAAGCAGCAGTGTGTAGCACACGCTTCTTGATTTGACCGGGGTTTGAGTCCATGACACCAAATATGGAGGATGCGGAAAGGTCAGGGAATGACCACGGCATATCCCCGGAGCAATATGGCCTTAGTTGCTAATTCTCCCAATAACAAAGCTTAATGTTCCTCCTTTTCAGCTTCTGTTACATTCTTTTGGTGAGTGCCCAAGCTTCACTTCCATAAGTCATGGTCCGTAGTATACATTGGTTCACTATTTTATGTTTCAGACAAATTGGGATATTGCTGTTCAGTATGTGACTGTATTTCCTGAATGCTATCCATCTGAAATTTATCCTCTTCACTTCCAGCCATTTATCACTATTACAGCTAATGACTTGTCCCACATATGTATATGAATCCACCTTTTCAAGGTGCCTCCGTAGCCAGATGGGCAGGAGCAGCAGTGCGTAGCATACACTTCTTGATTATACTGGGGTTCGAGCCCGTGCCTACCAAGTACGAGGATGCGGAAACAACAGGGAATGACCACCGCATATCTCTGGAGAAATATGGCTAATGCTCCTTAAAACCAAATAACAAACAAACAAATCCCCTTTTCAATTACTGCTCCTTCAATGATTGTATTCCTTTCTTTGACAAAATTATTTATCATTACTTTTGTTTTAGCCATATTCATAAGATTTTCTTCTAATTCCTTGGGTTGGCTTATGATTACAATGTCATCTGCAAATCGTAAATGGTTTAGGCCCCCCAATTCACTCAGTATACTCTCCTCTGAAACCAGTCCAATATTCTGAAAGCTTCCTCAAGGGTAGCAGTAAACAACTACGGAGATATTGTCTCTTTGTTTGAACTCCTTTCCCAATTTTAAATTTTCTACTGTCTTTGTCTAGTCTAATAAAAGAAGGTAGCATTCTCGTATATTTTCTTCAAAATAATAATGTATGGGGTGTCTATGCCTTTTTTTTTCGAGTGCCAAAACGTTGCCTTATGCTGTATGGAGTCAAATGTCAGGTAATAGTGTTTTATACTCATTTTGCTTTCTCCATTAGCTGAAATATTATGTGAAGGCATTCCACAGTTCAGAATCTTATCCTAAAGCCAGCTTGCTCTCTCGGTTGATTTTCATCAAGTATACTTTCTAATCTGTTTTTTTTTTTTTTTTTTTTATTATGAAAACCACAAACACGAGATGTATTACAACCTATAGTATTTAGTACCGTGCTTGGGTTGGAGGTTGAGAAGACGAAAGAAGATATTTGTTGACAGACTTGAGCTTCTCTAGACTAATTTTCAGGAAATACATATGAAGGTTCCAGAAAACGGCAGTTGAATGAATAAACGAGGAAGATGAAAAGTTGATTCTGTGAGTTTGAAGTTATACAGTAAATGGATGTTGGCTGCTGGCAGCAAATGTTCAGGCTGTTTTGAAAGAGAGAGAGCAGGAGTTATAAAGGTTTGAAAATGGCAGAAGGTTATCAAATTGTAGCAGGGTGCTTAATGATTTTGTAATAACTGAGAGCAAAGTGGAGGAGAAATCGTTGAAGTTTAAAATAAGAAAGGCACATGGAGTGGGTGGGATCTATCCAGTTATATTGAAGGAGGCGGCAAAGCAACTAAGCAAACCCTTAGCCATAATTACGAGACCATCCTTGGACTCAGGGGAGAGGTCCCCATGGACTGCAGATGTATCCCCAATTCAAAAAGGAGGATCAAAGGGTGACACGAGTAATTACAGACCAGTTAGTTTAACTTCTGTTCTGGGTAAAATAATGGAGTCACTGGTTAAAGATGCATTGCAGGATCATCTAGACAAGACTGCACTAATTATTCAGACATAGCATGGGTTTGTTAAGGCAAGGTTTCGTCTAACAAATTTGATTAGATACTGTGATGTGGTTACAAAGGAACTGGGTGGGAAAATTAATTTTGATATCATATACTTGGATTTCAGGAAAGCTTTTGACACTGTTGCGCATGGAAGACTATTGTACAAATTGGAGCAGAATGATATTAAGGGTAAGTTGCTACAATGGATAAAGGGATGGTTGAGGGGGAGATGGAAGAGAGTGGTCATAAATGAACACTGCTCTATGTGCACTAATGCTATTAGTGGAGTCCCACAGGGTTCGGTGTTGGGGCAACTGTTGTTTTGTATATTTATCAATGATATTGATGAAGGTATATCAGATATATTGTCGAAGTTTGCAGATGAAACAAAGGTTGACAGGGTTGTTAATGACAATAATGGCAGTGTGCTACTGCGACAGGATCTAGAAAATTTGGGCAGATAGGCTAAGAAGTGGCAACTGAAGTTTAACCTTGACAAATACAAAGTACTGCATATGGGTAGAAGTAACCCCAGCGAAATGTACCAGCTGTGTGGTACTACACTGAAGGTGGTAGAAAATGAAAAAGCCCTGGGAATAATTGTGCAGTCAGATATGAAGTAGTCCGAGCAATGCAGACAGGCTGCCAGGGCAGGTCATGGGGTTTTGTCAATGATATATAGGAGTTTTGCTAGCAGGGAAAAGGAGGTGATTGTCCCTCTGTATAAGGCAATGGTCAGGCCACGCCTTGAGTAGTGCGTACAGGTCTGGAGGCCTCATTTTATGAAGGATGTAGATTTTCTTGAGCGTGTACAGAGAAGGGCAAGAAGATTGGTGAGGGAAATGAAAGGATCCTCTTACCAAGAGAGGCTTAAGTTCTGCAAATTGCAGTGGTTGGAGACTAGGCACCTGCGCGGTGATCTGATTGCGGTGTATAAGGCCTTGAATGGGTTGAGCACGCTGAATTCTGATGGGATCCTTCCACTTGTTCAGATTACGAACCTAAGGGGTCATAAATTCAAATGAAGAAAAGACATGTAGAATAGATGTGTGGAAATTTGCCTTTAGCCAGTGGGTGGTTAATTACTGGAACAAACTTCCATCTGTCGTTGTGGAAGTTGATAGATTAAATAAATTTAAGGAGGTACTGGACAGGCATTTGGAGGGAATTGTCTGTTTTTTTTTTTTTTTGCACTTGCTTTCTTGCATCACATGCCACTACTACTAGTATAGAAGCCAATTCAGAACAGTGCCCGTGAAAGTAAATATAGAAAAGTCATGCAGCAGAAAGGGTACGTCTATGAGACGGAGAGAGACTGTTAGAGAGGAATCGTTAATTAACCTAACTGCCTGCCCTCTTCTGAATGGAATCTAGAATCATGAGAGAGGTTTTGGGGGTACCACCCCAAATGAGGGAACAATATTCAATGATAGGGCAAATTTGGATTTGTACAGAGTTGAACAGCTGTTTGGAAGAAAAGTAATGCCGAGAGTGAAAAAGAAAACCAAGTTTTTTAGATGCAGAGGAAGCAATATTTGTAATGTGCTTGTGCTAAGAGAGATTAGAAATCAACCAAGTCGTGTTTGCCCCACTGGAGAATTACCTGGAGATCGGCATTTAAGGAATTGGTAGCGGATATTCGAGAAGTTGAAGCTGATTGAGCAGGGCAAGGTTTCTAAAAATGGAAAGTGGAATGCAATGTGCTATCATTGACAAAACTATGGATAGGATTTCCAGTCAATGTAAGAAGGTCATTAATATACAAGAGGAATAGAGAGGGGGGAAAGAACACTACCTTGGGGGACACCAGCATTAGTGGAGAAGTTGGAAGACAGAGCCATCTAACATCACCCTAAGTGAGCGATCAAAAAGAAAACTGGATAACCAATTACAAAAAAAAGTTGGCAAACCATAAGATGGAAGCTTGTTTAGAAGACCTTTAAGCCAAACACGATCTAAAGCTTTTGAGATGTCAAGAAGAACCATTTGTGTTTCACTGTACTTTTCCATTGAATTTGTCCATAAATGGGTAACATTAGGCAATTATCACCAGAGGATCGACACCGATAGAATGCATACTGGCGATCGTTGATCAGACGGAAAGTTTCTAGGTAGTTTAAGAGTTGGTGGTTAATTGATTTCTACATTACTTTAGAAAGAGTAGAAGTAATTGCAATGAGACAATAATTGGATGGGAGAGATTTGTCACCCTTTTTAGGAACTGGCTGGATATGAACAAATTTCCAAGCAGAAAGAAATACAACTTTGGAATAGGAAAGTGAAAAAAGGCGGCAAAGAACAGGAGTAAGTTCAGGAGCACAGGTTTTGAGAACAAGTGGAGAAATACCATCAGTACCTGGAGCTTTCTTAGCATCAAGATTCATCAAAATCATTTTGACAGAAAACCACATGAGGCATTGAATGGAGCACGTTGGGAAGGGTTGGAGGTGTTTTATCAAGATCATTAATACAGGAGTTGGAAGAAAAATGGGATGCTAGCTGGTCAGCTTTATCAATGGCTGAAGTGACAACAGAACAATCTGGTTTTGACAGGTGGGAGCAGAGATGGGCAAAAGTTGCAGCGAATAGCTTTTGGCAAGAGACCAGAATGCTTGGCTGCCATTAGGGCGAGAAACAAGTTTTCTACTCTTAGCCTGTTCAAAATGAAGTTTGGACTGATTAATAACTGCTTTAAAATTGTTGCGAGCTTTGGTGTAGGCAGAAAATGAACCTTGGGATTTGGATACAAGCTAACTGCAATATGCATTCTTATTTTGAACAGCCTTAGTACATTTATTAGAAAACCAAGGTTTAGATAAAGGACGAGAATTTAAAGTGGAGTGTGGGATAAAGGATTCCATTCCTCCAAGAATAATTTCACTGACCCGATCTGAGCAAACGTTGACATCAGAAGTTTTGGAACAGTAATCCGACCAAGGAAAAGAAGAAAAGAAATCTCGCAGGTCATCCTATTTTGCATTCTTGTAATGCCAAACAATACGAGGCTGGGAATGGCAATGAGATAAAGGGTCCATTGGAGAAGAGATAATCACCAAGTTGTGATCTGAGGTGCCTAAAGGACCACTCACTTCGACCGTGTACTTAGAAAGGTTGTTTGTGAGAAAAAGATCAGGTGTGTTGGCTGTATGGTTAGGATTGCACGGTATTCTTGTAGGTAAATGAACAATCTGTGCATTAATATTTGCAAAAGCTTCAGCATCTCGATCAGCTGGGTCGGTGTGACCAGAAAACGGAAGCCAACTGGAGTTGTGAACATTAAAATCACCAAGGAAAAATTACCTCGCTGTTAGAAAAGTTGTATTGGAGGAAGTCAAAGAGCTCCAAATATTTAGTGGAGTTGGGAGAACGGTAGAGACAGATGAATTTGAAAAATGAAGTAGAGAGATTTTAAGCCAGAGAAGATCGAAAAGAGGAGATTCCAATTTATCAAGTCTCTCACAGGGAATATCGGAATGGACATATGCACAAGTACCACCTTTGAGATGAAAGGAATCGCACAGAGAATAATTTACTACAACTGAGATGAGCAGTAATTGAAACAACTGAAAACTGAGATTCTCTCAGAGAAAGTACATGAGGTTTGTCAGACTGCAAGTGGAAATGGACATCGTTGAGATTAGAATTGAGATCACGTATATATGTGAAATGAACTAGGAAGTGTTTGGGAGGTTTAGATGTTTTGGCAGATAAACCTACCCTATTAGTTTGATAATTCATGGTGTATTCAGTAGCAATGAAATTTTGGATATGGCGTACAGATGGTAAGAATATACCCAGATCATTGACATAACGTGGCGTCGACAATGCCCCTTGTATACACTACTCGGGCTTCCTTAAGTCACTATCTGGTAGAGTTCAGGTAGCAAGTATATACACTAAATGATCCGGAAGACTCCTAAAGAGTTGCCAATAGGTTCGTTCCGGTGTACTAACTAGCGACCCGGCCTGCGAACACCTTTTTAGAGCTGTATCCTCGAAATGTAAGGAAGATTGGAACTCGCCATAATGTTCATCATAACTTCAAATGTCATCAGTCATATTGCATGATGGAAGAGATGGGGAAGGGTTTACCGGAACTTAGCTCTGGAGAGTAAACATGGGTTCCACCACTTCAAGTCTCCAATAAAACAAAGAGGTATTGCACCGGTTGATGAGAGTCATCTACCACCTAGTATTGCCTAGTAACACAGAGGGGTAGCATTCCTCCATGCGGTGTGGGTGCCGACTTTTGCTTACGTTGGTTCACACCTGGGTGGTCACCCACAGTGTGCTTATGCATGGAGGTTATACCCAGGAGTATTAACAGTCCCACCATCGTGAAGGTGCAAGTAGAGGATTTGGCTGTCACAAACCGGCTGGACCTCACCGAAATTGGGTCCACTTGACTTCAATGTCACCCGAATATCAGTTACATCAGCGTTATAGACTCCCAGGTAGCAAGTACAGCTTGTCTGGCATATCAGAGAATGTCTGTGACAGCCTCAAGAACCAAGTTCAAGGATCAAGGACTGTTAGTAATGTACTGTTAGGACTGTCTTTTTTAAAATTAAAAAATATTGCACACAACAGCTTTCGAGTATTCTCCAGTTGCAACACTTCAAATGTCACATGACACAAACTACAAATGAAAGAGAAAAAGAGGAGAGAAGCAGGAACAAGAAAACAATAGAATAAAAATTAAAAAAAAAAGATGGGAAATCCTAGTCAGAACTGATGACATGAAGCAACATGAATATTACTGGCAGTTTCCAGTGCTCATTTCAGAATTGTATTTTTCATGAGACAGAAGTAAGTATCAAAGCCTTCTCTCTGACTCCCTTGCTGTATGCTTCTGTGCTAAAACAAACTGTCATTTACATATCACATTGACCAGAAAAAGATCGGAACTCTTTTTATTATTTTCACCTTTGCTGAATATCCTTTCACACTCAACACTGCTATGAGGAATTGTTAATATACCAAACAGGGCTTGGGATAAGCTGTTATATTTCAAGCTTCCTTGTGCACTTTCCAATTCCCCAACCAAGGACTCCATCATGCATCAATTCCTTCTTGTTTCACAATGGGGTATATTAAGTTATGCTGAAATTGCAGAGCTGATAATGCAAAATATGTTTTGCTTAATCTGCATGTTGATCATCAATGATACTGAAAAGTACTGGAAACTTGTATACAAAAAATTTCAAGTTTGAAAATAACACTAACTGGAAATGAAATGAAACTCGTGCAACATGCAGCAACTGATTGTTGGATGTAAGCTTCCATCTGGTGTTTTCAAAGTGGGTAGCTCAAATAAATTTAGAGAAAGATTAGACAAATTTGGATTTATTTTAGATTGGTGTTGTATCAGCTTGCTTTTTTGCATCATTATGACTACTAATTCAAGCAATTTCTATAATATAATTTTTACTCAATAATAGTATTGAAGACTTGCAGTAGCAGTGATTCTTTTTATAGAATACGAGACACTTCATTGCATATAATTAACAAATTAAAAAACTGAACTACTGACTTACATAATGGCTACATTCCTTTATTACATCATCTGGCTTTAATGCTGGTGACTGGGTTACTTCCTCTGTGTGTGGGCAAATGCTCTGGAGGATGTTTCTGATTGAATAGGGCATATAGTCTGATGAGTGATGCTTAGAGAGAGAGAGAGAGAGAAAAGATATTGTGGAGAGTTAGTCTCAGTGGGCGTAGAAATGAGTCACTTTCATAGCTTGTATTGTTTCCCCCTTTGCTACTAGGCAGCTGAACGGACTTTCTCTTCGCTCCACTGATGGGCTAAATCCTACCAGCCTCTCCCAGTATCAGATTACAAGCTCTTTGCAATCAAACCAACATGCTCCGAATCTTAGATCCAAATAAAAGAAATTACTCCATGTTACCAGCATTAAGGACAAGTGATGAAAAAAGGACTGTAAACGGGCCTTTCAAAGCTGTATAGTTATGTTATTTACATTTTAGCATTAGCATTAGTAGAGGCATTTGATGCAAGAAAGCAAGCTTATGCAGCATCAGCCAAAAAAAAAAAAAAAAACCCACTTCCACTTCACCCCTCTGTTCGTTCAAAATACCTGTCCAGCTGAGCCTTAAACTTATTTAGGCTATCAACCTCCACGACAAGGGATGGAAGTCTGTTCCACCAACCAACCAACCACCCGCTGGCTAAAGGCAAATTTCCGCACATCTATCCTACATCTGTCTTTCCTCAATTTGAATTTATGCCCTCTCAGGTGATTATTCTGAGCTAGAGGAAGAATTCCATCAGCATTGAGCATGCCCAAACCATTCAAGGCTTTAT
>NC_143582.1:3109090-3190079 GCF_048544385.1 Mastigoproctus giganteus
ACTTTCTCTCTCTCTCTCTCTCTCTCTCTCTCTCTCTCTCTCTCTCTCTCTCTCTCTCTCTTTCCCTATCTGTACTTCTTTCTCTCTCTCTCTCTCTCTCTTTCACTATTTGTCTTTCTCTCTCTTTCTTTCTCTTTGTCTATTTCCCTATCTGTCGTTCTCTCTCTCTCTCTCTCTCTCTCTCTCTCTCTCTCTCAATGTCTTTCTTTCGCCCTCTGTGTTTTTCACTCTCTCTCTCTCTTTCTCTCTCTCTCTCTCTCTCTCTCTCTCTCTCTCGCCCTTTGTCTTTCTCGCTCTCTTTCTCTCTGTCTCTCTCATTTTTTTGATGTCCAAATTACTTTTTAGGCGCGTTAGCGTATATACATAACGCGCCTATGTTGTCTTTACCATTTCCATCGTTTATTAGTCTGTTTGTCTTACCGTCCGTTTGTCCGTCCGCATGTAATAAAGCGGCTCCTTTGGATGGATTTTTTTTCTTTTCATAAAATTTTATTTTTTAGCCTTTGAAAAGATTTGTCGGGTCTACTTTAATTTCCTTAAATTCGGGCCATTGAAAATTCGGCAGTTATTATTATTATTTTTTTTTCTTCAAACGTAATACATAGACTACCCATATACCGTATATTGTATCCGAAACGCTGGATATATGTTTGTTGCCATGGGCTGGTTGGAGGAAGGAATAGGCAATGCAGCCGATGCGCAGAAAGGAAATTTTCTCGGATCGCGCATAAAAGTCATTGATTTAACGCATTGCGTATCGAATTGTTTTTATTATTATTTACTACGAATTCGACGCAGAAAATTAAATTTGGGGAAGCTGTGCTTGACATTGCGGTCGAAGAAGTGTTTGCGCATGCGTACCCTTTTTGTTTTTCCATATCTCCGAGCAAATCTTGGTGTGCGTGACTTCCGCTTGATAAACACCTTGTACACTTTAGTGACAGCTCGTGGGCCGTGTGTTTCCGGTGGATTGCTCAGTTGCGCGTGTCCTTACTCATCCCGTCACCAAAGCAGCGACGTGTTGTGACATTTCTTCCACTTTCTGAACAACCCCCGCTACGACCGAAAGTTTACCAAACACTTTGATGTCACGGTGACGTGATTTATTCGGAGGTCCTCTTGGCGGTGAATTCAAGGTCGCATTTCATCTCTTCCACAGATCTGAATCTCGAGTTTCATTAAATCTTCTTTATGCAAAGTATCCCAATACTTCTGGTAATGCAGTATACATTGGGTGGCCAAAAGTATTCGAACACCCCTACACGAATATCGTGTAGAGACTCAGACACGCCAGTATAAATATTGATTTGCATTTTTCTATAAGAATGAACGAAGGCCCACTCATTGTGGATTCTAGATGATGGAGTGGTATTGCATCTAATAATGGATTGAGATTAATAGATGGTATATCGCTATGACAGGATGAGTTCTGTGGCAGCAACCACTGAACTCATTCTGTTAAGAGTTCTAAAAGAGCTGAACTCGTCACGAGGTACCCCAAATAGGTGCAGCCTTTCTCCTCCCTCCTAAAGACTAATGCACATCAGGTGATATGCTATGCTTCTTTTAATCTCTGCTCCTGGAAAGAACACTAGTTCTGCATTGGAACATCTCACCCTATCTTGCAACTCTACCAGAGTGCGGCAGAGGCGTCTTATCGAGTGTCTTTACCTCATGAAAATGGTGAATTCCTAACTCAAAGATCCTGAATTGCACTTGGCAGGCTCTTCAACCTTCAAATAAACCCATAGAAGTCCTCACAGGTAAATACATTCCATAAAATTTATGACGACATGATGGGTTGTTTCGCTCAGAAGGCTCGCAAATGTGTTCTGAAACGTCAGTCTGGGTCGTGGTAGCACAGTTGGTGGAATCGCCGTCCTCCCCACAGCGGGTGGAAAAGACTTGACTTCGAGACTTATTGATGACGTGAGGAATTTTTATGGACTTTTTCACAATGTGGCCCAGTTACTCGGTCTCAGGCAACGATAGCATGCTTTATTTTCTTGGCAGGTCTGGTTTTTCGTTTACCAAACAACAAATTGACCACAGAACACACACACACATCATTTACAGCAGCATACATGAAGCAACATGGCCTTAATCGCTGATGCTCCTAAAAATCTACAACAACAACAACAAAATACTATGAGACATGAGGGAGAAATACTTGATGCTTTTGTGGTGGGTCTCCTTGACACCAACTAGCAACATCTCTGGGCCACAGTTCATCTGGGAATTGTTTTCGACCAGGCACATCCTTTCATCCCTTTAGTGTGCCCATCACCAAATGGATGCACTGCCCAGAATTGTACACAATCGGTTCCTGGAACATAAGAGTGAATTCAGCCTTCTAAGTTAGCCTCTGCAGTCACCAGATCTAAATCCGATTGAAGAACTGTAGCATGAGGGGAACGAGCTGTTCGGAGTAGAGATCTGCAACTATCCAATTTGCAGCAACTATGGAAAGCATTTGGATGTTCATAAACCAGGATCAGGCAGCAATGGCAAACACATGGATTAGGCAGCAAACACAAATAAAGGACATCTTATCAAAACTAAAGAACTGAAATAGTCTTGGGCAAGACACATAGCTAGAAGACATGATGAACTAAGAAAACCTGGAAGACAAAAACGGAGATGGATAGATGAAATTCACGAGTTCATGGGTAGTAAATGGATGGCCATTGCAGAAAACAGAAGGAATTGGAAAGTTGTTGCAGAGGTCTTCATCCCAGTGGATTGAAAATGGCTGCTGCTGATGATGATGGAACCAGGATCTCTGTGGTATGCTATGCCACGACGAATTCAGTCCAAACTAGGAGGAACCAAACTCTCTATTAGTGGCCTAATAAAGTGGTCACTAATTATATTTTTCTTACCCACATTCCCTAATAGGTGCGCCTCTCTAATAGTAAGTATAACTCTTCACCTGTTGATTTTTTCCCATAGTGTACTCTACAGAGAAAGATCGACAAGCTCAGGTCCTCTCTACAAAAGACTGGCGTTTCTTCGGGTCACTCTAAATTTTTACGCGTAGTGTATCACAAGCTTCTGTTGACAGCGAGAATCTCTCTTTTCGAGCACGCGACCACCATGAAATCCCTGTTGGGAGAAGGATTTTCAGAACTGAAACTTCTCCATTGAACCTCTTTTAGCAGAAGATGCTGAATTATTCATCGACGTCAGACGATCAAAGGAGACCGTTGGAGCAGCCGACAGTTGGCTTAAGCGGGATGAGTGAGTTCATTGCCTTTTCGCTCTGGATTTTCTTCTCAAATATCTTTTATGCGACTTTCACACTTTAAGATCTATTGCAGAAACGGTTTCCACCAAAAAGAAGCATTCATTTACCAAACTGGCAGTCGATGACTGATATGATCCTTCAGCTTCGTCCATTGTGCTTTCTAAAACAGTCATGCGCTGAAGAAATCAGAAATTAAACAAAAATAAACCTCATCCTCTCTAAGAAGACCTTGCAGATGGATTCTCACAAAACCTTGACCAATCCTCGGCTCGCATCCATGATCCAACTATTATTCCTTTCTCATAGTCTTTATTGTAATTGTTCTATAGAACCAGGAAATCACAATCACCACCGTCTGTAGATGTTTCCATTAGCCTTCCCCTGAGGGGAGACGAGTCTGTTAGTCAAAGTTGTTTGAGATTATTTAACAAAGTCTGGAGAGCATTGCAAAGCAGCAATGCGCAATAACTGAACTCTTTCTCTCTTCTCTCAAAGCGAACCCCCCCCCCAAAGTAATTTCCGTTTTGCGCGGCGAATCAATTACGACATCAAGTCGGACATAAAGTGCGTAAAGTAGAAAGTTGTGTCGGGAGGGGTCACGAGCGGCTCGTGCAGCTCGTACGTTGTATTTCCATTATTGGACTGGGATGGAACGACAAGGGCATCGGGCACGCTGCGAAAGATAACGAAGAGAAATAAATGGCGTCCACCAATCAAAAGAAGCTGGCGACTACGTCACCGTGACGTCAGAGTCGCTGTTTATCAAATTTACCTTCTCGAGGGGAATGATGTTTTTTCCCTTCGCCCGTCACCCTCTACTTCGTCTGACCTCCGCGACAAGGAACTCCACTTAACGCGCAAAATTGCCTGCGCCGCACGAGTCTGATCATCAGTCTTCATTTGCTGCCAACAGACACATGATTGGTGCTTCACATCGCCGTCGATGGCGGACTAATACCTGGCCAGCTCCGTCAGTCATCGCTCATGTAAACCAGATGTCGGACGCGGAAACACTTCTTTCAAACTCATTTTCTGGACATTATCCAATTTAACAAATTCTTTCCTTTTCTTGTGGAAGTTCAATTTCTCTAAATTGAAATTTTTAGGAAATACATTTAGATTACTTACACTGAAAGGACAGAATTTACGGGATACCTGGATCCCGGTCAACGCGACGCTGTCACCCCTCTCTCTCTAGTAGACGAACCCACAGCTTGGCAGGTATATAGGTACACGTGGATGGTAATTCGATGTCAGTATGGATAAACGTCGTGAGTTAACCGATTTTAAAAGAGGGATGATAGTGGGTGCCCGACGCATGGGTCACTTTATTCGGAGGTGGTACAAAAATTGCACTGTCCCCGTTCGGCAGTATCAACAGTGTATCTGGAATACACCATTTCCGGAATAACATCTCATCCTGGACAGCACTGTGGACGGAGGAAGTTGGTGGATGAACGTGGCAGTCTGTCTCGCATTGTTTCAGCCAAGTGGAGAGCGATAATGGCACAAAGGGACCATCAGGCGATCATTAGCTGCAACAGGTTATGGGACCCACCAGAGGCGACACAGGACTTTATGCCTTAACTGGGCGAAAGAACATTGGCAGTGGACCTTGGGTAATTGGAGACGGGTCCGAAGAATTCCTTTATTTCGAGCAGGAAGGTGTTTCCTGGCGGAAACCGCACAGAGCTATGCACACGTCTTGTCAACGAGGAACGGTTCAGGCAGGTGGACGGTCAGTAATAGCGGGTTGGGGCCTCTGGTACGTCTATATGCATCTCTGAACGGTCCAGGTTACGCGTCCATCCTTGCAGACTATCTGCTTCCCTTCACTGTCATCGTGTGCCCACAGGGCAATGGACTCTTCCAGCAGGACAATGCTCCTCCCCACAGAGCCATGGTGACTAGAACATGGTTCGAAGAGCATTCTGCAGATTGTACCACCATGGAATGGCCACCCCTTTCATCGGACCCTGTGGAAAGGTCCTTTCGAGCTTGGATAGAAATACTTGTGGAACGCTTTCGTGAACTAGTGGACTCAGTGCCTTCCCGTGTGACTGGCCTTGTCCGGGTGAAAGATGGGTGTACCCGTTACTAGGTAGGTGTCCTATGATTTCTGTCCACACAGTGTACTCTGCTTAACAATTGTTATCTGTCCTTCATTTCTTTCACTCTATTGTTCACAATCTTCCGTAGTGGGGCGCCTCATTGAGGCATAAACAGCAGTCATCAGATGTGGATGATGGCTGGGAATAGATGCAGGTGAGTCAACTTTGTTGTGATTGTACAAACACTTCACAATTGAAAGCAAAAGGATGTGATGTGGACTCGTTTATGGGGATTTCCATGGCAGCAGTAATGTGCTTCTCGAATTTTCTGTCTTCATCAAACTTGTGCAAGTCATCATCAGTTTTACTGAGATGTTGAGCATTTGCTTCATAAAGAATCTCTCCTTATGGTGTGACTGACGAAACAATGCAGAGGATCTAAGGAGGATCCTTCAGGTGCATTAATACCACATTTCAAAACTGTACAGAATATGCTGTACGTTTCTAAAATCTGGACTTCAGCTGCTCCCTGAAGTAACTAGGAACATCGCGACGATGGAGGGGTCTGGACTATGAATTGCAGCTAGGCGTTCCACGTGGACCGCGAGAGCCGAGTAGTTTGACCTGGTGGCGTGTTTAAATGACATTTTGCCATCAAAGATCTTGCAAAGACTGGTGTGGGATTGCCATAACAAAAAAGAGTTTTAAGAGTCAGCGACTAAGAAGTCGATTTTCTGTTTGCTGGAGGAAAAACCTGAGTTTCCGGGAGAAAAAAACCATGCTACCCTCTTCTGAGACCGAAAAACTCAGCCACAGTTTAATAAAGGCCCATAAAAATTCCCCACGTCATGGATGAGACTCGAGCTCAGGTCTTTAATCATTGATTAAAGACGTGCGTTCCCAATTGCTTTTATGCACCCAATTGCACAAGAATTTTTGGTGCACAAGGGTTTTTGGAAGATGGTATATCCTTGTGAGTAGAGTGCATCTTATATCCTCGTAGATTTCACAATCGTACATAAGATGGTCCCAGTTTTCAGGGGAGCTACAATGGCACAGGGGGTTCAGCGCTTCCAATTTTCCTTGATTGATCCGTTAATTTCATGAAACTTAATCTGTCGTATTTCTCTCCGGATTTATCAAGGGACGTCCCAGCTTCACTCATATCGGATATAACCCAGGCGCTTGACGAAGGAGAACAAATCGACACCATCTTCCTTGACTTAAGCAAAGCCTTCGACAAGGTCCTTCATCAAAAATTAATTAATAAACTTGATCGTTATGGGCTCAGAGGACAGGCTCTTGACTGGACAGCAAACTATTTTGGAGGGAGAGAAATGTCGGTGACTTTTAAGGGAAGATCTCACATCCTTTTAACTCGAAATGGGTGTCCAGCAGGGATTATCCTTGGAACCGCTGCTATTTCTGATCTATATCAATGACTTTCCAAGTATTCTTGGAGACTACCAAATTAAAATCAACATATTTGCGGAAGACATGAAAATTTACAGAGCTATTCGCAATACCAACGACTTTACCACTCTTAATGAAGATTTGCAACAGGTAATCCAGTGGCTGAATGAGAACAGAATGGTTGCCAACGAAAATAAATGTAGGCTGGTGAGTTTTGGCAATGTACACAAAAGAGGCCAAATTTAACTTTTCTGATTGCATCAACAACAAGGCGATTAAATACTTCCTGCAGTAATAATTGCACTTATGATTGCAGCAATACAAGTAATTTGTCTTATGACTGAACAATACAAATATTTGTCATATGACTGCAACAATACAAATATTTGTCTTATGACTGCAACAATACAAATATTTTTCATATGACTGCAACAATACAAATATTTGTCATATGACTGCAACAATACTAGTATTTGTCATATGACTGCAACAATACAAATATTTGTCATATGACTGCAACAATACAAATATTTGTCTTATGACTGCAACAATACAAATATTTGTCATATGACTGCAACAATACTAGTATTTGTCTTATAACGGCAACAATACAAATATTTGTGGCGCCTCCGTAGCCAGGTGGGCAGGAGCAGCAGTGCGTAGCACACGCTTCTTGATTAAACCGGGGTTCGAGCCCGTGACCACCAAATACGGAGGATGCGGAAAGGTCAGGGAATGACCACCGCGTATCCCCGGAGCAGTACTGCCTTAGTTCCTAATGTTCCTAAAAACCAAAAATAAATAAATAATAACAAATATTTGTTATTATTTGTTTTATAACTGCAACAATACAAATATTTGTCTTATAACTGCAACAATACAAGTATTTGTCTTATAACTGCAACAATCTAATTATTTGTCTTTTAACAGCAACAATGCAAATAGCTGTCATATGACTGCAACAATATAAGTATTTGTTAACAATTTTATTTTTCGTCTCGCATTTTCGTTACATTCCATTGTTGAGAAATAAGGAAGGATATTTCACACGTGCAATTTTTTTTCTCTCTGATTAATGCTGTTTCGGGACCCCTGAATAAAAGAACAAATCCCTGTGTAGTCTGATTTATTTTAATGCTATCTAAAATGTTCCCGCTTATTTTTATAATCCTCCGCAGAGAAGAGAAAGAAAAGTTGCGGTAAAATTAATTTGGAACGCCTGATCCGTAACGGCGCACACCTTACGTTGCGAACTCTCGGCACCGTTAAACTTCTCCTTCCCCTCGGGTGCGTTGCAAATACTCGACACAGGGCGAGGACACTTCGACGTTTTCGATGAATGCGTGTAAAGGAGCGTGACAATATTGGGACAGGCAACGAAGGTACCTTCGAGGGACGGCGGTGCTCGGAGAGTGAACCAGTCACCTCGCAAACGGCGCGGTTACATTCTTCAGGTTGGTGCGTCACAGATAAACTGCAGATAATTCGTTTAATGTGGTAAGTGCTACAACGAGTTCGCAGTCAGAAGCCCGAACGCGTTCCATCAATTGTGCGTGGCCGAATCGGTCCCCCGTGCAGGACACCTCGTGACAATGCGCCGCACATTATTTATTCCACGCCGGCGCTTTCTAAATTAAATTATGGAAATTGAGAAGTGGAAAAAGTTGGAGTGCCACGAAGCCAAGCGACTTCCTGGGAATTGGGGGAATTATTCATTTTCTAGAAATGTCAGCCATCTTCCTTTGATTGTGATGTTGGTGTTAGTCGTTGCCAGAAGATCATGCGCATCAACTTTGACTTGTATTTTCTTTCCTTCTTTCTTTCTTTGGAGGGAACAAGAGCAGTGTTTCCACTTTTTGGACTGCTCCTTTGTCACTGCGATGGACCCACATGTCATCCAAGGTCGCAAACCTTGCTAGGATATTTTCTACTTTCTGGATCTGCTTGAACACAATGTAGATGTTCATTTGACTTAAGAATTCTTGCGTATTTTTGATATGTTGGCAACAATTTTGGGACCATCTCAAACCATCTCAAAAGCAACCATTAGAGTGGAAGATGAAGGAGAATGCAGCCATAAAAGGAAGAAACGCGGAGAAATCTGTACTCCAATCGGATATATATACACGAGCTCAAGACAAGAAATTTTTGACATTGACCATGATTCTGTTCAACCAAAAAGGCTTCGAAGGGAAGCAAAGTGCCATAATGATATACCGAATTTCCTGGTGGTACAACCTGTTGGCAAGTTATCACCATTCTTAATACAAAAATGTTTAGAATCTATTGCTGGGTCACCAAAAATGGTGAAGCGACTACAATCCGGAGACCTCCTGATTGAAACAGCCACTTCAAAACATTCTGAGTGGCTGTTAAACAACATCATTTGGGGGGACTGACAGTATCAGTTACTCCCCACAGAACCTTAAATTCATCAAAAGGTGTGATCAGTGAGTGGGACCTAATTAGTCTCCGAAGAAGAACAACTCAAGGAACTTAGTAGTGAAAAGGTAACAAGTGTGAAAAGAATCATGAGTAAAAAAGATAGAAATCTAACTCCAACTAGAACCATCATTTTAACATTCAGTACTCCAGACTTACCATCCTCAATTGTCCTCAATAATCCTCAATTCGGTACTCCAAACTTACCATCCTCGTAGGAAATAAAGTTACGTTTTCTGAGGCGCGTAGGCAAGTTACGTTGAGCATGCCTAGTAGTCGATCTTACGCTGTTCGCACCAGAAACTATGTATCTACTGGAGCAAAAACAGATGTATCAATTCCGCCTAATACCTCTCTGGCTAATTGGCTTAAACCTACACTTTGAAATTCAAAAAAAGAAAATCCTCAAAAGAAAACTAGCGAAGCTACAAATATGCCAATCAGCATCCCTAGTGATACTCCATCGGTTCCATATGATACAAAGCAAACGAAATCTGACAGAGGTTCAAAACAAATGGAAACTCCCACCAACAGTATGGAAGTAGATGAGCGTTTAGATATTGGGGAGCCCACTTTGGAACTCCATGCAAATGACACCATGGATTATGTGCGCCCCTATTTCCCAAAAAAAGATAAAATAAAGCAAGACAGACCGAAATGCTCCACTTCTAAAAAGCAGTCAGACCAATCCACCACAACTAAACTTAAATAATACATACAGTGGAATTGCAGAGGACTAAGAAGCAATTCTGACGACCTAAGAGATTAGTCAAATATACCATCCAGTCAAATTCAGTTACAAACTAGTCTAGAAGCTGTGGCAGCACGTAGTTCAATCGGTATATCAATTACCCTAACTTCTATATATATTTCCCCTTCTCAACCATTTTCAAATACAGAACTTAATAATCTGGTTATGCAACTATCATCTCAAATCTGCCTTTTTGGTGACTTCAATGGCCACCATCCATTATGGGGGTTGCAATTGCAATCCGGATTCTCCAGTTTTGTACTTATTGATATACTTCAATAAATGTGGGTTTTTTTTTTTTTTTTTTTTGTTTTGGCTCATTTCATTTAAGTCTCACAGCGTAACTTATTGTCGATAGAAGACCCTTTCAGTTGTTGACTGTAACTGGAGTTCTACGAAGAAAGGTTTAATCCGCTTTTGTGTGGGTGGAAATTCCTTGCGGGCGTACAAACTTCGCTCGACCTCCGTACTAAGTCTGCCGCTGTGCTGTTCCTCTGGGAGAAGTTTTAAGTAGAGTGAGTGGAAGATCTCTGTCTGTGCATCAAGTATTGGAGATGTGTGCTTTCTGCACGAGATTATCGATCATCTTCTGTGCAATTACTGACTTAATGAAAGCTAGAAGCAGCGATGTAGGAAAAAAAAAATCTTAGAAAGCCTTCTTAACGTTTTTATTGTAATCTTCAGCAGTTGAGAGAGAGAGAGAAAGCCGGTAAATCCAGTTAGAACTCTTTGGTCTCTATTAGTTATTCCATCATCAAAGAACACCTTTTGAGGAACTCCACCCCTTCTCTTTCCCTTCATGGATGGTGGCAATAAACTCTTATAAGGAACTAAAGGGATTTATCCATATTTCTTCCATTAAACATTCTTTCAATAAGCAACCTTAGTATAATTTAAATCTTAGAGAAGTGCTCAACGAGTTTTTGGATTAGTAAAATCAGTTCATTAATCTTCTGATGGTGACACCTCCACTATAAAACTGGTAGACGTAATTTATATCCATCATGGATTGTCATCTCCTGACTGGATTACTTAAAGTCAACTGAAATATTTATCTTTAATATTTCTCTCATATAAAAAACACACCTTAGATAAGTGACAAAAGTCACCAGGGTCAACACGGCCAAATTAAACTCACTCACAAAAAAAAACCGTTTTAAAATTTGAGCAACCTTGCAGTTGCACCAAGTACCATGGTGCAAAAACATGATGGACAGATGAGATGATAATTTGCTACGAATCATAATAATGATAAATGCTGATTATTTCGTCCAATATTTATTTGTATTTAAAAATGCATTCGTGTTTGTTCCTCTTTCTTTTGAGCACCAGTGTACATACGAATTGATTTGATGAAATCTAAAATATCCAGTTGATTGATGTACCTGTAGTGCATCCTAATCAACAACAGATAAACATAAAACCTCCACTGTTTGGGCGGCTTAATCCGGGCTTAATCCCAAATTAGTTTTTTGAGGTGGAATCAGAACTAACTTTGGGTGTAGTTTCGAATTTGCATTCTGCATGGTTAGAATTTTTGCAGACGAGTATTCCCAAGCCTCACGAGGTCAGTAAAACTCGCGTGCCAATGCCGAGTGCGTGCCGGATGGCGGCCTAATGGCCTTCCAGATGGTGGCCATTGATTGAATGTATTATGGCGTTCACTCTATCTCCTTCTCTCCATCACGTGACTTCCGCCGTTGGCGTCTCTGGTCATCCCGGCACTTTGAATCTTCGGCACGTGCAATAAGTCGTTAGCTTAATTGCTTCTTTCCGTGGGTCCATTTCTGATGTGCGCGGGGGTCGTTAGAATCAGAAAGCTAACGTAGCGTTTGGCTATCGAAGGCGAAGAGCCTTCGATTAAGGGATTGCGTCATAAATCACACTGTGGAGAACAGTAATGGGGACGAAGAGGAGGCATGTTGTTTGGAGCGTGTCAAGGACCGGCATTTCCCTCGAAGCGTGCCGCAATATTCGCCTACTGTTTCATTTACCGGTGTCAAGTTGAAGCGCCCTCTATCGATGACATATGGATCTGGGTTGACGGCAGCTGAATGGATTTCGCCGTCAGCTGTCAAACTCGACATGTCCTAGGAATGCGGAACACGCAGCGAGGGTTTCCTGCTCGGATGCGTTTGCACTGGAGGGCAGGTGGGGGAGGCAAAGTCCTACTTAACGCTCGAGTAGCCTGCAGAAGAGTTGGGGTTCGGCTGGTACCACAGTGACATCCATTAAGGATCGAATTTGATGAACCGTGGCAATAAATAATACCGCACGCGGATGAAGATAAAATGATGGGTGAGCAGAGGGTGGGAGGAAAGAGAAATGCTATCACACGTGAGGATCAATATTCCATTACATCACGCGTGCTTGGAGCCATACGTCCCAAGCAACAGGTGACGTCACAATGGCTGTATCCAAAAGTATTCCGCTATGCCAAAATGAGGCGACCTTTGCAAAAGTTTTCGCATCATTTAAAAAGAAAATATTGTTGGATAATTGTTGCGTCGCAACAATTATCCAAAATTTTTCGCCATGGTGGTTAGCTCATCATTTTCTTAGGAATCCTCAAGGTCTTCGCATCGCGGGCTCGAGGGAACATCCAGAGAAGTTTCCGCTTAAAATTGCGTTTATTTTAAGAAAGCTGCCACAAAGCAGTCATCCATCTTCGCCTCCTATTAGGTGCTGATGACAAATTGATGCCCATTAGCCTTGCTCGCCTTACTTAACCCTCAGAAAACGTGATGGATGAGAGCAAAAGAAACCAAAGAGGAAAACAAAAAACTTTTCGTGTTCTCCCAAAGTAACAAAAAAAAAAAGTTTCATTTATTTCACCTAAATTTTAACAGCTTTTGATTTGTTCCTCTTCTAAGTCTTCCACTTCTTGCTTTCGATATATTTGAATTTGAGTTTATTGTTGTCTCTCTCTTCTCACACCAGTGGGAGTCCAGGTATCATCGTAAGGGAACATGGTGACCAGGTTTTTGTGTTTTTTTTTTTTTTTTTAGAACACCTCCTGCGGTCTTTTTCTTTAATTTCAAATTTTTGGTTAAGGAGGCATATGCCCCTTCTGTCGACCCCTGAATACGCCCCTGCCTCACACACTTTAAAGCTTCAAAATCGTACGCATTATCTGTATTTATGTATTTAATCGTGCAGTTAGAAATAGTTGAAAAAAAATCCAGTATTTATGCAAATTAGATCAACTGGAGTTACTTCTATTGTACTGCAAATAATAAGCAGTGCACTATTTTTTTTGCCACTGCATGTTGCGTAGCTGAACTATCGATTTGTTTCCCAGAATTGCATGCAACACGATGCGTGGATTCGAAGCACTATTCTAGATAAAGTTGACAGTTTTAGTGGCCAAATCGGGTGAAATATTGAAGCCATATTGGCTGTATTTCACCATTAACATTTAGAATGGAGCAATCACTCCACTAATAGCGTACTTGGTGGACACCGCGATTTCTGTAGGAAATTCCTGCCAGTTGGGTCATTCGCGCGGAATACATCAACCCCATAACATTATGTAAAGTGTTACGGTTCACTTTAAGTCTCTACGTGCAGACGAGGTGAACCAATCGAATTATTTATTTATCCGCTTGTCGGCTTGCATGAACACCCTCGGATCTCATTCGGCTGGCTGTATCAGGTCTCAGCTATTCTTCTTAAAAACTAAGATAAAGGTGGAACTTATCTTCATGAACTCGAAACCTATCCTTTCCATACTGTTACGTTCTTTAGGGGGAACTCTTGAGGGCACCGAAAACTGATAGGAGATCAGAGAGCTGGAGGAGGAGGATAAACATTTGTGGTGGTAAAACCATCTAGTGAAAATTCTGGAAACCAAAGATTAACAAGCTTGAAAGATCAAGGTTTGGATTGTTGTCAGCCATCTAAGGACTTGAGGTTTTCGTATTCGTGTCTGCAAATTGTGTGTGGTCTATGGCGATCTGCATTCATAAAAAAAAGCCTCTTTATTTGGTTTCCTCGGGTCTATGATGGCAGTTGCATTGCATGTGTTTTCTAAACGGATTGCATGAATGTATATCATATTCTGCAAAGGGGCGTTCGAGGTGAAAAGTTAAAAATTCTGAATTGAACGTTCTGTTGAATTTCCTGATATACTTGTGTGGGGTATATACGTATATAGTGGCATAGTTTGGGTAAGGCGTCACCTGTGGTTTTCCACATCTGTGCCACCAGTACTCTTTTGATGAAAACAGAACCTCTGCAAAAGCCAGAAGAGTGTTGTGTGTGTAGTTTTGTATTGTGTTCTGTTGTTTTATTCTGGCTACTGGCCACAGGGCCCCTAGTGGGATTTCAGGTTGCGCACCACCACCACCACCACCTCTGGGAAGTGAGCCAGTCTGTCGATGACGAGAGGAATTTTTATGAGTCTCTTTCACAACGTGGCTGAGTTAGTTGGTCTCAGGCGAGGTCAGAATGGTTTTTCCTCCCGGAAACTTGGGTTTTTCGTCCAGAAAACAGAAAATCGACCACAGAACACAGGCGGTACGCATGGAGCAATATGGCCTTAGTCGTTGATGCTCCTAAAACCTACAACAATAATAGAAAAGAATTGAAAGTGGCATGTGCTACGATGGTGGTCTCGATGCTATGAACTGCACGTAATTTACTAATACAATTAAAATATACAGATTGGTTCAATAGTTCAATTAATATTCTGCAATTGTTAGTATTCTGCAATAAAGGAAGTGGTTGGTAGGTAATCACGAGGGAAAAGATTAGCAAGCAATGCATGGTTAAAAAGGTCAAGAACAGAGTAGGTCAAAATATTGCAGAAATTTCGGAATTTTATCTGTTTCATTTTAATGAAATTTGGGAAACCTATAAAAATCTTTCTGAAAGGTACAAAATCCATACAATGGCAGTCAAGTTGTTATATTTTGGTGAGCATATACACTGTGCTGCCACTTTATTAAATTCACCTACCTAGTAGCGTGTTGAGCCTTCTTTAATCTTCAAAGCATCCTGAATTCGCCTAGGCATGGATTGAACAAAATTCTGAAAACGTTGTGCAGGAATGGAGTACCATGCAGACATGAGTGTGTCACGCAGTTCCTTGAGGTTCGACGGAGGTTTAGGCAGCAGCGAACAGCCCTTTCCAGCTCATCTCAAAGATGTTCAATAGATTTGAGATCCGTGGACTGGGCAGGCCACTGCAGCAAAGAAAAGTCATTGTCATGTTCCTGGAACCATTCCATAGTGATTCCGGCTTTGCGCACCGGCGCACTATTCTGCTGGAAGTAACCATCTGACTGAGGATAAACTGCCCACATCAGTGGATGCACTTGGTCAGCAAAGATGTTTAGGCACGATGTGGCATTCAGACGTGAATCTATGGGAATCAATGGACCCAACGTGTGGAAAGAAAACATTCCCAACACCTTAACACTAGCCCCACCACCTTGCACAGTAGTCGTCAGACATGACGGTCCATGGATTCATGTTGTTTTCGCCAAATTCTGAGCCTTCCATCAACATGATGCATCAGGAACTTCGACTCGTCAGACCAAGCAACTGTTTTCCAATCCTCGATAGTCCAGTGCTGGTGCTGCTGTGCCCAGAGGAGGCGTGCTTTCTTGTTCTTCATTGATAACAAAGGTACGCGATGTGGCCGTCGGCTGTTGTAGCCCATTCGCGACAAAGTGCGACTAGCGGTCCGTTGCAATATTTTGTTCTGCGCACCAAGTTTGTATTCTGATGTGATGTGCGACATGGTGGTGTCTGTTTGCTTGCACAATTCTAGCGTTCCTCCTCTGTACTCTCTCATCAACAAGCGATTTTCTTCCAGAGGAGTGCGGTTCACAGGATGTTTTCTGTTCGTTTCACCATTCTCGATACACCTCTGAAACTGTGGTGCGTGAGAAGTTCAGGAGAACTGCCGTTTCAGAGATGCTTTGTGCAGCACGTCTTGCACCTACTACCATGCCACGTTCGAAGTCCGTTAGATCACTCCTTTTCCCCATTCTTGGGGAAAAGGAGTTTGTACGGTTTCTATCAGTTAAGCGTACGGTTTGTACGCTGAACTGATACTAGAAAGGTTGTTCTGCTGCACTTTTATCCACAACTGTGGTCATGTGACTTGCAACGTTGTGGGACAAACCATTTGTGTGAACAGCAGGGGTGTAGCTAATAAAGTGGCAGCACAGAGTATATTGAAGACAATATGCTGTTTGCACCTTTGAATGGGCATTTTTTTAAAAGGAAAACGAGTTTTGGGTCAGGTGTGTGTCTTTTTTAGAAGGAGTTTCCTTAATTGGTGTCTTCTTGTCTATAGTTATTGTGAGTGAGAATTTTCAGTTCAGCAATGAAAAATATCTGAATTCTGCATTTGCTCATTGTTCATGCCCACATCTAAACGGCCGTGTTTGGGTTTGGAGTTGGTCTCGGCGAACCTGTCTACTGCAGTATGTTTATTGTCAAGCATCATTTTCAAAGCGTGGAAGCCTACTCGGGTTCGACACCAAGAACTCTCACTAGTGAGAATTTACTACGACAACAAGTCGTAGTACTCACGACAACAAGAACTCCCCAAGGCCAGCTGACCACTACATGGGAACAATCGATAAACAACATCCTGGATAATATCTACAGAGAGCAAGTGGCGCCGAGAACTGAACAACAGCGAGAATTCTGCCACCAGAATGATAACTATGATCCAGAAGCACAGGAACCTCCTTCCCCTTTACCTTGGAAGAGCAGCAGGCAGCAGCAAGGATTAGAAACAGAAAGTGCTCCTGTACAGACCAGATGGAACCTGAGATCGTCAAGCGAGTTGTTGAATTGGCACCCAACCTACTTCTGCACCTATATAACTGCTGCCTGAAAGCGGGATAATTCCCAAAACAGTGGAAGACAGCTAGTCTAAAATTAATCCTCAAAAATCCTGGTAAGAACCCTGAGCAACCAGAGTCATACAGGCCAATAGCGCTACTAACCGTGGCAAATAAACTCTATGTAAGACTCCTACACAAGCGACTACAGCAACACTATACAGCAGCATACTTAAATGCACCAAACCAATACGGCTTCAAGCCTGGATCCTCCACAACAGACGCCATGAGGAATTTCCTCATTGAAGTGGAAGAATGCCAAAGCAAATACTTCCTGGCCATTTCAGTGAACTTTACCGGGGCGTTCGACTCCCTCTAGTGGCTGAGCGTCCTTGGCAGACTCTAGCAGGTGCAAACACCAACAAACCTCTTTCATGCCATCAGCTCCTACCTCTCAAAGCGAAAGATAGAAGTCATCACCCCTTACCAAAGATTAGTCAGAGAAGTACACAGAAAATGCCCGCAAGGGTCAGTTTTGGGCCCACTGTTGTGGAATTTCGTTTTCGATGAGTTCCTTCGTATTGACCTGGGAGACGTCAAGTCACAGGCATTCGCCGACGACCTCATATTGACAGTGGCAGCTAACTCCAGAGCCCAGTTGGATATTAACAGCAAACAGAGCCCTCATCACTCTACAGGAATGGGCAGAAGCGAACTACCTGGTAATATCGCCCACCAAAACAACATCTATACTCCTCAGGGGAACCCTTGATCCAAGGAGACCCCCAAAGATAAAAATAAACGAAGCCACAATCAGGTTCGCCACCCAAATGAGATATCTTGGCATAATCCTCGACACAAAGCTCACGTTCAGGCCACACCTCATACAACTCAGAAAGAAAATTAGAAACTATGCTGCCATGGTAGCCCGAGTCACGCGACGAGACTGGGGACTAAACAAAAGAACACTGGCTCTTTATTACAAAGCCACTTTTATCCCCATAATCACATACGCAGCTGCCACATTCTACCACTAAATGACGACTGTAACCAACAAAAGGACCCTTAACTCAATTCAACGGTCAATATTGTTGAAAATAACGCGTGCTTGTAATACAATCAGCACAGAGGCGCTCCTGGTTCTGGCGGGAGTATTGCCGCTGGATCTGGAAATCATTAGATGTGGCCTAACATACTACATAATGAAAGGGATTACCATTACCTTCTTGGGGCATACAATAACCGGAAAACGGAGAAAAACAAGAGAAAGCACGATTACAGGCACACCTGAAACAAACGTGGCAGACCAGATGGTCCACCTCGCACAAGGGCGAGGTAACGAGGAAATTCATCGCTATTGTGGGAAAAACCTACCCGAAGTCGCCTGCGTGGCTGCACCCGGGCCACTACACAACCTTCATGCTGACTGGCCACGGACCCTTTAATGAAAAACTCGCCACGTTGGGTATACTCCAAGATCCAAACTGTCCTTGGGGAGAAAGAGAACGCTGGGAGCATCTGATGTACCAGTGCCCCATATACGAGGACCTGCGGGGAATCTTCATAACGAGACTAAGATTCATACCCCAACGGCAAGAATATCACTTATTGGATTCAAGGGATAAATACCAAGTCCTGTGCAGATTTGCCTGGGACCTCTTCACAAAAAGAAGAAATCGAAATGCGATCAAGAACTGACGAGAAGATCCACTGAAGAGAATGTCGTAAGCAAAACCAGACAAGGACAAGACATCCTAAGAGACATCGAGTATGACTCTCAACTACAATGATCAATCCTCCTGAGCACTCAAAGACAAATTGAGATAACCTGACCTAGCCAAACAAGGATGACGGACGCAGCGCTTGGCTGACAGTGATTTGCCACCAGCTGATACAAATAAGGAACCAATCTCCCCAAAGAAAACACCCAAAGCAGGAATAAGAAAATACAAGGACGGGGCTAGCCCCATAAATGATGCAACTAGAAACGACAAAACAAAGTGCAGCTTAGTTGCCAAATGCCATATGGCGTTTGAAGAGGGTACCCTAGCCCCTTCATCTTTGAATTACATTTCTCTGTGGGGAAGGGAGGGGATGGGTTTTTTCCCGTATCCTCCCTTCCTTGCTACCCCCACTTTTCCTCTCTAGTGGTGCATGGTCCTGCCCCACTAAAACCTGAGGCCACCTCTATTGGCCCCATTCTTCTGCCTTTCTCCCCCCAGTCTTCAGTCTCCCTCCCCCTCTCCGTCTATACGCTAGCGAAAACCTCACACACCTAAATTTAAGCATGTCAAATCACCTTTCGCCCTTGTTTTGGCCTTTTCAAATTCAAGCGACACCACTCTCACGCGGCAGAACCTGCCAGAGCAACTGAGTCTACTGGGTTCCTGGTCTGCCTCCACGTGGCGAAAGTGGGGAACGTTGGGCCTCAGCAGGGGTCCAGCGGCTAAACGACCAGATGAACAACGGTACACGACATCACACAAATACAAAGCCCGCACACTTTTAAATCTCTGGCATTCACAGCGAACTGGTACACCCACAATGAAAGCAACACGGAGATGGGGGAAACCCCTGGTGCTGTTAGACATCAATATACTTTCACTTTTGAGAATTTGAATAATTCGCAATGCTTCTTTCCACTCAGCCAAGTTTGTACTCGCACTGTTTAAACAAAATGAGGCCCCACAATCGTCTCGGCCATCCCAGAATTCTAATTTGAAATTCACAAATTTAAACGTCGAATCGAAGGCGAGGCCAGTTCGAATCAGTTACTTTAGGCCAACGCCATTCTTTTCTTTAATAAATTCATTAGCAAAAGTCCAATTTTTTTTTTGAGTTGATGTATATTTTCCCAGAAGCTGAATTTATTGAGGATCTACTCATAGAGAATGCTCCACTATACGTACATGATTGGTTGGTTTTTTAAACAATCCATTTTAAGATTATGGGATTAAGTCTTAACCAGCTGTCTCATGCTCCTGTTGGGCCACTCATTGAAGAAGCTAAATATTCACAAAGCATGACTCTAATCTCCATGACAATTGAATATCTCAAGACCTTCGAGAGGTCCTCTGGGGTGTTTTGCATTTTGGGAAAACGGCAAGCAATTATAACGATTTGATCTGAATTCTGAAAAGGTAGTGAGGTTTCGATCGTGACCTCAACTACAAGACGGCCTTGACCATTTTGATTAGCACCATCTGGCGGATATTACTTCACCGCTGGGAGCTTCGCATTTCGACCAGTCCATTTCCGCAATTCCTCGAACGCCATCTACCGGACTAATGCTGCATGATCGCGGATAAATTGGATATAATTTCGAGTCTCGTCCGGAAATAGGTGCAGGCCATCGAAGATTGGATGAGGGAAAAAAAAGAAATTATTGAAAGAAGAGAAGTCTTTGAAAAGAAGCATTTCGGAAGGATTGTGCAATCCATTACGTGGCGCTGTTGCGATAATACCAAACTGGCGGAGACCGATGCGTGCTTACAATTTATGACTCATTCCAGTCGCTTGGTTCCGCTAAATCTCCGCTCAATCAAAGTAACGGTCGCGTGCTATTGGCAAGCACCAGCGGAAGAAAATTCAGCGTAATAGTTCGGGGGAGACCTGCTTGACGGGGAACATCGAGTAACTACTGTCCCGCGCAGTTTACTTGTATTGAGCACAAGAGCATTCAGTTGTTCTTGTGTCCAGGACTTCCACTTTTATTATTATTATATATTTTCAAAATCATTATTGGTGCACTGCAATAAATGAAGCTACTTCTAAAGTTTTCTCAAGTCACGATATGCTTTTTAAAAAGATCAGGTCTAGAGAGCAGCAGGCAATGATGCGCGCACTAGAAAGCGTCATTTCCTCAAAGGGGAAACCTATATTCAAAGTATATTCAGAAAAATAGGAATGTCTTAAGGTCTGAGGTATCCCCCAAGACAAAAACACAGAAATTAATCTTAACTTGTGTCAGGAACTTCTAAGGAGTTATTTATTCCTTTAAAAATAGTGACTCTTCGCGCTAGAAACTATATTAATTCTACTCTTATGCTCTGACTGCACCCTCGTGGGTAGCACAATTGGTAGAATCGCCATCCTCCCCACATCATCAGCCATTTTCAACCCACTGCAGGACAAAGGCCTCTCCAGGAACCTTCTAGTAACTTCTGGTTTATGCAATTCCCATTTCATCTGTCCATCTCCGTTGTTGTCATTTTAGGTTGTCTTTTAGCTCCTCTTGGGTACCATTCCGTTATTTTCTTAGTCCATCTGTCACCAACTGTCATCATTTCTCCGAGCTATGTGTCCTGCCCAAATCCATTTCAGTTCTTTAGTTTTGATAAGAACGTCCTCCCCACACTGGGTGGTAAAGACCTGAGTTCGAGTCCCATCGATGGCGTGAGGAATTTTTATGCTCCTTTTTCACTACGTGGCCGAGTTAGTCAGTCTTAGGCGAGGACAGCATAGTTTTTTCTCCCGATAACTCGGGTTTTTCGTCCAGAAAACAAAAAAAGTGACCAGAGAACACAGGGAATTTAATGGCCGATGCTCCTAAAATCCCACAACAACAACCACAACTCTTTGGCTGCTTGTCGATGGACGATGTTGGCTTTGTTTTGCAGTTCATCAATCATTATAATAATTTACGATGTTGTTCAATTAAAGCACGTTGGACACGTGAGAGTTCTCAGCAGAGTGGGAGAAACGGGCGCCCATGCTCATAAACAACTCGACAGGCTTGTTTATACAAGACATATGTCTTTTTTACTTCTACCAACAAAATGGTTGGAGACCACACTATTTGGCTTTATTAAAGGATCGATAGGCCCTTTAAAAATAGTGGACATACTGTGTTTGTTAGGCGCTTCCTGTGGTTTCCCACAAATCCGCTTTAAATACTGTGATGATGTCCAACTAGTAGTGTGCGTTTGTGCTGTTCGACTGGTCTCTTAGTTACCAGGAGGCATGATCACCAGGAAAGAACCGCCCAGCATCCGTCCACGGCACGAGGAAACGGACCAGGGACAGCTCCTGGATTCTTGCCATAGCGAGAGTGAAAGGAGCCATCAGAAAGGAGCTTCATCTTTACAGGAAGTTTGGACTGGATGTGTCATTTGTAGAATGAGACGTCGAGAGATGATATTTTTAAAGGGCGTCTCGAGGACCCTTTAAAAATATTAGGTCAAGTATCTGTTCCTCTAGCATGCTTTTAATAGCGCTGTCAGTCCATACCACTACGAATCCAGGCTGTTCGAACAGCTAAAGCGAGACTTCGTTATTAGGTAGATATTTCTAATAAAGTGACTACTCAGTGTATGTGTTGTTGATATTACATTATTATGAATACCCTCTTGGCGAAACAGCGTACATGCATTTGATCGATGCGATGCCTGTCGTTGAATTACCACATTTGTTGAGAACAGCGTGCTCCTCGAGAAAAGGACGGCAATATTCTTCGTGAATGTTAAATTTTCAACAACATTCCGACATATTTTTCTTCATTAGCAGCAGACAAAGTGGCGGTAAATCAAATAAACAATTTCAGACGACAATTTATTCGCTGCGTGATGGTACTGGAGGTCTCGTCTGCGTACTTCACACCAAAAATTTCTTTTTCATCCAACGATTCGAGTGCAATTCTGTGTGGTCGAGAGGCTCTACCTTTTATTCGGAGTTCATCCGAAGGAACAGCATTGATTTGATTGTGTTTCGAATATCAAATCATCCGCAGCTTTCTGACGTCACCGAAAAAAGAGCGGAATAATCCGATTTCGAAAGTACGGCGCTCTTCTGCCGAAAAACACTTCGACTTTTGCCTTTTTTGTTCGAGCTCTTCCCGAAATTGATAAATTTGTTTAGACAGTCATAAAATGGGGAAACTGCTTTCGAGGAGTAATCGGCAGTCAGGGAACTCATTCAAATGCTGGCTCGACGTTATTCGATTGCCAACCATGTTCTGGCTGGTTGAGCGTGCTCTTGATGTAAAGCAAACCGCGTCGAAATGGTGTGGAAAAAAATATAAAAGTCGTGTCTGAAAGAAACAAGAAAATGAATCCTCCAGGAAATCCGAGAGCGAAAGGCACGTTTTTTTCAAAGTGGGGGAATGTCTACTCTTGGGAGACATCTTCTTCGCACCAATCCTCTCGAAGATTATGCCACTTTCTGTAGAAGGGAGACCTCTTATTAACAGGTGGCATTTGTTCTTCTCAGCTCATCTTTAAATCCTTTGAGTTTTACTGAGAATTTTCAGTTTTTCTCGATAGATCTTTTTTGTTGTACGTGCACTATGTTATCAAAAATATTAGGACACCAATGAATTCGCACGTTTCCGAAATTCGTTGGCTTTTGAAAATATCAAAGTCATTTTTCACTGCCTTTCTGAGCGATTGTTGCATAAATTGGAGTTAAAAAACAGAGGGTTACCCGAGAACAACCTCATCACTTGTGTATTAGGTCCACAATACATGAGCCTTTTTCTCCTTTTCTCAGACCGGCTACTCAACCACAGAGTGAAAAAACCCCATAAAAGTTCCACGCTTCCTTGATGCGAACCCGTACCTTTTACAGTGGTTAGAACACGGTTATTAACATTGTAAATAAATAATCTTTATTCCCATCACGGAAGGTTGCTAGGGGTTTACATATTAAATGGAAGTAAATTAATATACATAGTATACACTGCCCTACCAATAATATCCAGACTCCTCTCCATGGATGGGGAAACAAAGATTGCCCAAAGATTGCAACACGTCACAGAACCTGCTATAAATAAGCACACTGGGCTTCGAACAGACAATTGCAAAAGTTGGCATGCAAGATGACATGTTCAACAGAATTTTTCACCTCAACAAATGCTAGACGCCGATTAACATGGTGTAAGAAGTGCGAATCCTGGACTGTAGAACAGTGGAAAACAGTCCTATGGACAGACGAGCCGAGGTTCGCACTCTACCAGTCTGATGACCGTTCCTTGGTGTGGACAATGCCAGGGAACAGTTCCTTCCTGATTGTATCCGCCCAACAATGAATTTTGGTGGAGGCAGTGTCATGGTATGGGGCTCCTTTCATGGTTTGGCTTGGGCCCATTAGTCGTTATCGACAAAACCATGAATACTGTGCAATATCAGGAACACCTGGACAATTATGCACTTCCAATATTATAGCAATACTTCGGTGAAGGGCCATACCTGTATCAAGACAACGCACCATTCCATACTGCTCGGGTCGTAAGAGAGTGATTTGAGGACATGGGTGTGGAAAAGTTGGATTGGCCAGCCCAAATTCATGATCTGAACTCTATAAGCATCTTTGGGATGTATTGGATGGTCGGGTACGTGCACGTCGAGATCACCCAAAGAACAAGGCACAACTGGTGGCTGCGTTAAAGGCCGAGTGGAGGAACATATCACCTGACATTTATAAAAAGCTGTTTGAGAGTATGCCGCGAAGATTGAAGGCCGTCATAAAAGCAAAAGGTTTCAGAACAAAATATTAAATGCCACAATAAAAGTTCTTTTTCTGTCTAAAGGCAGGTGTCCGGATATTAATGGTAGGGCAATGTATAAATAAATAGGTTATAGACAGGCACATTTAATATAAATATATTTTATTTGAGAATATGATGGGTTGCCCATCCACATTTGGAGGTGATGATAGGAAAATCGACCAGAGAACACACGCATTTTATGAATATATTGCCACATGGACAAATAAGTTGGTTCTCGGGTGGTCCTAACATTGATATAAACAATTCAAATGTGAAAGAACCTCAGTGGATGATGAAGAAATCCCAAGACGCCCAACAACTGCTGTAACAAAAGAGAGTGCTGCAAAAATTGAGTCAGTGAATCTTCGAAGATATCCGTATTAAAGAACTAGCCGAAGAGCTCCAAATTACTGTAGGGTCTGTGGAGAACATTATCCATGACCAGTTGCATATGAGTAAAAGTCTGCTAGATGAGTTCCCAGACTTCTGACCCCCTTATCAGAAAAAGGAAAGGCACAATGTGCACATGAAATGTTGTCAAAGTGCCAGGAAAAACAAGAGGAGTTTTTGTTACTGTTAGCCACCATGGATGAAACTTGTATCCATCACCATGATCCCGAAACTAAACAATTGAAGCATTCAGAATCATCACTCCCTAAAAGAGCAAAGGTGCAACCAAGTGCTGGTAAGGTGATGCTGTTAGGGTTTTTTTTTTTTTTTTTTTTGGGATCAGCAAGTTTAATTCCAACGGATTACATTCAGAAATGCTGTACTGTGATGGCGAAGTCCTTTCTTTGTGGGGAACACTTTTCTGCTGATGATGAGATGATTTCTGCTGCCGAGTCGAGGTTTGAAGGACAGTCAGAGGACTTCTACAAAATGTGTCATTCTGTTTGGTGACCACGTTGAAAAGTGTAATGAATGGTGCTTGTTTCAACCTTCTATCACAACTACTTCTGGGTGAATACAAATCTTTTTTGGAACCTTCCCCCCCCCCCCGACCACAAACATACATTTCAATTAATTCTGCCAACCCAGAAGGCGCATGTTTTGTAGATGGATAAAAGAAGAGATTCATCATCAGCATGCTATTGAAGAAAATAAAAACTTTCGTTTATGTGAGCTATCTGAAATGAGCAATTTATAATATTATCTTTCAAAAAAAGATTTGTATTCAGAATTAATTAAAGTTGGCAGGCGCGAGTTTTGGAACTTCAGTTTAGTTTTTCTCGCTTTCTTAAAAGGGGTGTTGTGGAATGCATTACCCATTCAGTCACGTATAATTAATGCATGCACTCGACGCCCAAAAAATAATGGCAACCGCCGGTTGGTAAACACACCGCTTGCATTTTTACACCTCCATGTTGACTTCTTTCACCTCCGCTGTTTTTATCAGTTCCTTCTACGATCCACCCTAGGAAGAGCGGGGCTATCGTGACCACAAACTTAACGACATCTCCTTGACATGGCCGAGCACAGCGAGAAACCTCCCGACGTTCAACGCTTTCCCCCTCCTTCTTCCCCCAAGAAGCTTGTTATCGACTGGCACAGCTGCCAAATGATTTTCAGAAGAGAAAGTGACCGTCGAGGCAGGAGGTGGCTAACTGTCGGCTGAAGATTACTGCAAAAGATGCGGGACCTGCGCAGTAGTGTGTAGTAACCACGTTTGTTATATCCGATTGCAGGGACATTGAAAAATATTCTGCATCACTGCAAAAAAGAAGTTCAGAAGTAATGTTTCACTAAAGAAAGTTGAAATGTCTGATTGGATCAGGAATAAATAGACGACATTGCTTTATTTATATTAGATTGTTAAGTGTCTCTCTTTTTGCACCAAATGTTCAATTTCTCCTTGTTATCTCGTGGCATAATGAGCTCACTGATTCCAATACTTCTTTTCAGGATTTAAATCTCGGAAATACTCAGATACTGGAGAATTTGAATGCCATTCGCTGGACCACCATTCCTCTAATGCGAGAGTATTTCTCCAGTTTTCATTAAATTTTTTTCTTTATACTTCGGGACAACCACACGGTCAGTGGAGTTCACAAGTTAGAGAGAATACAACAAACAGCAACGTATTTAGCAGTCAAGGGCTTGAACCCCGGTCACTCAAGGATGTACTTATGTATCCTGGCACCTTAACACCTGACATATCACAGCCACATTTTCTACGAGTATCTTTTGACAGAATTCCAACCGTACCCTTCGTAGCACGGATCCCACAAGGTGTCTGAGGGTTTCTAGCTCCAGGTTTGATCATTGTTCCATCAGGATATTTGTCAGCTGCTGTGTTTTGATCGGTAGAGAAGCCAACTGCCCTTTCCGACTGATCCCAGACATAATTGGATTCAGATCTGAAGAAATAGGCGGCCAAAGATGGAAATCTTGGGAATGTTCGTCCAACTATTCAGATGCAATTTTGTGGTTGCATTGTCGTCTTGAAAGAATCCCTCGCAGTCCGGGTAAAAATGAAAGATGGTCTGATACGAAAGAAAGTTATTCATTTGAGTAAACTCGATATATTTAGCAGAGGTGTGAACACGAAAATGAGGAGGTCTTCACACCTCTGCTAAATATATTTGGAGGTGACCGGCAACATGAAAGGGCCGTACTGCCGTGTGAAAAAAAAAAGAAAATTCTAGAGAAGGGTTGGTTTGTGTGCTAGGGAGAGAGCTGGGGTGAGTTGTTTTAGCAAATAGGAAGGAATGAAAAAATTATGCAGAGTATGGGGATTGGTTGGAGTCCTTGGGGAAGGCGTTCCAAACTTGAGGGAAAGAGTAAAGTTCGGGGGGAGTAATTGGAGCGAGTGTCCATTCTGGCTTCTCTGTGGTCTAAAGAAGAAAAAGTCGTGAGTTGCTGGTTGAAGTAGAAGTAGATTTTTTGGTGGTCTGAGTTCACATCTCGTGGTAGCAGGATAAAGAAGAAAAAGAAGTGGGAAAAAAAAAACGTGAGAGAAAGAAAGCCTGGTCCGGCATCGGAAGGTAGTGTGCCCAAGAAATGGAGAAAGCCCGTCTGCCACGAACAAAGCCTGAAAGCAAGGAAATTGGAAATAGACGCCATTCCAGAACGTAAGTCTGTTCCTGTTTTTTGTCTCGAATCCTGAACTCAATTATTCATAACTTAGCTCTGTAAGGAATTGAGTGATAGTCCTTTTAAAAAAGGAACATTCATGTTGTATTAGGCAAATTAGTTACTAAGGTTGAGATAATTTGTTATGAAATAAGGGCACAAAAGGTGATATAGTTGTACACGTTGGCACTAATGATATTAAGAGTAGGAGACCGGCGGAATTACTTAGCAAGTACAGGTCACTGTTGAAAAAAAGCCGTGAATTAGGGTTGAACTTGAAAGTGTCTGCAATTCTGCCCAGACACGATAGGAGGGAGTATATGATGAGAGCCTTGTCGATCAATTCGGCCCTGGAGGGATTGTGCAAGGCTCAAGGGGTAGAATTTTTTTCAGCCTGGACTGTACTTGTTAACAGGAGAGATTGCTTCTACAGGGATGGGATACACTTAAATAGAAAGGGTGCAAGAATTTTTGCTGATGCTGTCGAGGCAGTGTTAGGTGGGTCGGAAAACTGCTAGTTGGGGGGGATACAAGGACTAATAGATTAACAGTAGCCACTGGCAGAGGTGGAAGTGATTCTTGCACTGCTTCTATTCAAATGAGCAGAAGTCCGAAAAACAAGATGCAGGATATTTCAGAGACTGCTGGTAGTCATTGCGTTACAAGTAAACACATGGGTTGTGTTAGGGTAGCTAAGAATAGAAACAGGTGCATGTATACTTGCGTGTACACCAATGCTAGGAGTTTGGTAAATAAATTTGATGAATTTGAGGTATTGCTCAAAACATCAAAGGCAGATATTGTTGGGATATCAGAGACGTGGTGTCACACAGATATAAGTAATGCGGAACTGGAATTTGGGGAATACAATGTATATAGAAAGGATAGACAGGACAGGAGGGGAGGAGGGGTTATGCTATTAATTAAGAAACACATAAAGTCAAAGGAAGTGAAGCCAGTTGACATCGATGGACAGGGCAGTGTCGAGTCAGTTTGGTGTGACATAAGCATAGGGAAATCAAAATTGAGAGTAGGAGTGTGCTATAGGCCTAACGACTCTGATGAGTATAATAATATATTGTACAGGGAAATAGAGTGGGCCAGTAAATCAGAGAGTCTTATAATGGGGGATTTTAATTTCCCAGATATTGACTGGAATTTGTGGGTTGGTCACTCGCACACTAGCAAGGCTTTTGTGGATTTATTGGATGATTGTTTTCTACATCAGCATGTTCGTGAGGCAACAAGAGGGAGCAATACTCTTGATCTGATTATCAGTAGTGATTCTTCATGCATTAAGAACCTGCAGATAAATGAACCACTAGGTGGCAGTGATCACAGTGTGTTGAAGTGGGATTTACTCAAGGAGGTAACTACCATCAGAGGTAAAGGGAAGGGTTTTTGTTTTCGTAAAGGCGACTCTGATGGTCTGAGACAGTATTTAAATTCTATACAGTGGGACCAACTGATGATGTTACCAACAGCAAACTCAAAATGGGAAGCATTCAAGGAACTAATCTTGGTGGCTACCAGGCTTTACATACCAACTAAGAAATATTGTTCAAGGTTTAGGCCTAAATGGTTGTCAGATGGACTAATGAGACATGTGGCAGAGAAGAAAAATGCATGGGATACATACAAATTAATGGGTGACATGGAAGCCTATGATAGATATAAGTTGGTCTGTAACCAAGTCACAAAGGAGATTAGGCAGGCAAAGGCAGACTACGAAAAATCCTTGGCAAAGGATGCGAAGAAAAACAGAAAGGAGTTCTTTACATACTTGAACTCGAGAAGGAAAGGGATGAATCAGATTGGTCCACTGGATATTGATGGTTCAACAGTTGAGGATCCTGCTCAGGTGGCTAACAATCTAAACGAGTATTTTGCATCTACATTCACGCATGAGGAGTTATTCAGGAAGGAGAATGATGTAGGTAAAGTAAACATTGGCAGTGAGCTGGATGATTTTGTAATAACTGAGAGGAAAGTGGAGGAGAGATTGTTGAGGATAAACATAAAAAAGGCACCTGGGGTGGATGGGATCTATCCAGTTATATTAAAGGAGGCAGCAAAGGAAGTATGCAAACCCCTAGCCATAATTATGAGAGCTTCTTTGGACTCAGGGGAGGTACCCATAGACTGGAGATGTGCAAATGTAACCCCAATTCACAAAGGAGGATCAAAGGCTGACACAAGTAATTATAGACCTGTTAGTTTAACTTCTGTTCCAGGTAAATTAATGAAGGCACTGGTTAAAGAAGCACTGCAGGATCATCTAGACAAGAATTCAGTTATAGCTCAGACGCAGCATGGTTTTGTTAAGGGCAGGTCTTGCCTGACCAATTTGATTGGATACTATGATGTAGTCACAAAAGAACTGGATGCAGGGAATAACTTTGATATTATATATTTGGATCTTAGAAAGGCTTTTGATACTGTTGCACATGGAAGACTGCTGCACAAATTGGAGCAGTGTGGCATTGGAGGCAAATTGCTGCTATGGATAAGGGGATGGTTCAGGGGCAGAAGACAGAGAGTGGTAATCAATGGACACTGCTCAACGTGGACTAATGTTATTAGTGGAGTTCCTCAGGGTTCAGTGATGGGTCCGTTGTTGTTTTCGGTGTTTATGAATGATATTGATGATGGGATATCAAGTTTAATGTCTAAGTTTGCAGATGATACAAAGGTTGGCAGGGTCGTTAAGGACACTACTGACGCTATGCTGCTGCTGCAACAGGATCTGGAAAGGTTGAACAGATGGGCTGAGAGGTGGCAAATGAAGTTTAACATTGACAAATGTAAAGTACTACATATGGGTAACAGTAACCCCAGAGCAATGTATCAACTCTGCGGTACTACACTGACAGTGGTGGAGAATGAAAAGGACCTGTGGGTAATTGTGCAGGCAGATATGAAGTTCTCTGAGCAGTGCAGACGAGCTGCAAGAGTAGCTCATGGTGTCTTGTCAATGATATACAGGAATTTTTCTAGCAGGGATAAGGAGGTGATTATTCCCTTGTATAAGGCAATGGTTAGGCCACATCTTGAGTACTGTATACAGGTCTGGAGGCCTCATTTCAAGAAGGATGTAGAGCTGCTGGAACGGGTACAGAGAAGGGCAACAAGATTAGTGAATGGAACAAAGGGTTGCTCTTACGAAGAAAGGCTTAAGTTTTGCAAATTACAGAGTCTGGAGACTAGGCACCGGCGAGGTGATCTGATAGAGGTGTATAAGGCTTTGAATGGTTTGAGCATGCTCAATGCCAATGGGATTCTTCATCTTTCTCAGAATAATCACCTCAGAGGGCATAAATTCAAATTGAGGAAGGACGGATGTCGGATAGATGTGCGGAAATTTGCCTTTGGCCAGCGGGTGGTTGGTTGGTGGAACCGACTTCCATCACTTGTTGTTGAAGTTGATAGCCTAAACAAATTTAAAGCTCAACTGGACAGGTATTTCGAACGAACGGAGGGGTGAAATGGGAGAGGGTTTTTTTTTTTTTTTTTTTTTTTTTTGGCTGATGCTGAATAAGCTTGCTTTCTTGCATCATATGCCTCTACTAATGCTAATGCTAATGCTTAATAATGTAAGGGTGGTACAGGGATAATAAAAAGAAAGTGATACTATAAAGGAATTGGTAAAGAAATTATATTTATAGGGGTGGTACTGTAAGTATATGCTAACATACTTTGTATATCATTAAATTAGGCCAGGTGCCAACACATGATAACATACCAGATGAGGAGTAAAGAGAAAGAAGTTTTATTTATAGAGAAAAACTTCATGAGTAAAGAGGGATGGCTAAGATGGTAACTAGAGAGGTAGAATGAGTGATTTATCGTGAACATTTTTGAGGTAAGAGGGTACCAGTTGTAATACATTCCATGTGTTAAAGGCTAGAAACAAATATACAAAACAGTAATAAGAGCTGAAATGAGTTTATTGATGTAAGAGATAAAAATTGGTAATGTAAGAGAATGATTGAACAATCATTGAGGATTCATATTTAGTAAGATACAACTGATATAAACTGATGTTAATAATTTGTAAATTGATATCCATGTATATAATTATTTGTTTCTTTTATGTAAATGATGTATATAATGTTTATTAAAGGTTGTAAATTTTTGTAAATAAATGTGTCTTTAATGTTCTGCTAACACCCGCTTTACACACCCTGCAATCTAGAATTCTTTGTGAATTGCAGTCAGATTTGCGAAATGTGAGATGGGGTGGATTTGAGACTTCAGTAGGGTGGAAGTGAATTGCAGTAAAATTTATTTTATTTATCCCCCCCCCACAACCTACAGAGGACCCAAACTGTACGTGCGGGGAGACAGAAAGCTGGAATCACATAGTGTACGAGTGCCCACAATATGAAGACCTCAGAGGGGTACTTATAACAAAAATAAGATACCTACCAAAAGGATTGGAATCCCATTTCATAGATACTGAGGATGAATATAGAGCATTATCCCAGTTCGCACAAGACCTCTTCATCAGGAGAAGGACATTAATCACCATCTACAATGACTGACATCAAGTACTACTATTGAGACACCAGCCAGCACAATGTAAAGGCTGCAACTAAAGATGAGTGACACAAGCACAAGGACGGAGCTTGCCCCATGAGTAAAGAAACTTGAAACAATAGCTGCCAATAGCCATATGGCGATCTGAAGAGGGCACTCTAGCCCCCTTCACCTTTAAACCTACTTCCTTGGGGGGAGGGGGGACATTTTCGTCCTCCTCTCCTCTCCACCCTATATCTTCTACTCTGGTGGGACATGGGCATGTCCCACTGAAAACTGGGGCTACCTACTCTATTGGCCCCATATTTCTGTCTTTCTCCCCCCAGCCTTCTGCCTCCCCCCCTCTCTATCTATACGCTAGCGAAAGCCCTACCCAAAAACTTAACATATCTAAATTACCTTACGCCCATAACTTGGCCTAGCAAAACTAAGCGATTCTACCCCTACGTCGACGCGTTTCTGTCTTTCTTTTTTTATTTTTTTTATTTATTTATTTATTTTTATTTATTTTTTTTTTAAGGTCCTAGCCGCCGAAATCTCAGGAAATTAAGTGGCAGGACCTGCCAGAGTGAAACAGACTACTGGGTTCCTGGTCTGCCTCCACGGGGCGTAAGTGGGGCAACGTTGGGCCTCAATAGGGGCCCAGCGGCTAAATGACCAGATGAACAACGGTACAAGGCATCACACATATACAAAGTCCATACACTTTTAAATCTCTGGCTTTTCCAGTCAACTGGTTCACCCACAATGTAAACTACGCGGAGATGGGGGGGAACCCCTTGTGCCGTTTGACCCTAAACACACTTACACTTACACTAACCTATTAATGGCATGAGCGGACCGAGTGCGTACAAACTGAACAGACCCTACACCACGATACCACGTCCAGCTGCTGGAGTGGTGGGCACAAGACAGTGGATGTTTAGCAAACTGTTTTCAAATAATGCTAAGTCGCTTGTTGCTTTTACTCCACTTTGGCATTTGGTTTAATGGTTTACATCTTCTATTAACCCTTGCAGCAGTTGAGAAACGTTTTTTTTGTTGTTGTTTTCTTGGTACAGAGCAATAAACAGGAAGGAGATGGTCCTAACGTCTTTAGACATTCAAAGAATGCCGAGAGAACACCGAATGGTGAAGCTTGACGTAATAATGCGGAACGCTCTCATAAAATCCCTTAGTTAATAACGAAAGTGGATCGCAAAGGATAAAAGGGAGCCAGGAGACTCTTAATTAAATGCTGTAAAATTCGGAACAATCTAAAAATAGACAGAACAGCCACGCCAGTCGGGGAACGGAAGGAAAATGAAATCACAGTGATTGAGAAGGAACAAAGTTACTGCAAGGGAAAGGCGATAAACATTCTCAATTATGGCACTTCTCCGATCTTTGAGATTTAGACCGCTTAGTTTTCTTAGTTGCCATGGTTACCGCGCATCGGTGTAGCTTGGAGCCTCGGGTCAAACTCCCTTACATTATCGGGCTAATCCTCCTCGTCATGGCCTGTCTTATGGAATAAACGCGAGACATTTCATTTGTTGTGTAAAGAAAACTTCTCAAAGAGCCTTCAAAAGGATTTTTGGATTCCGAAACCTTTTCAATGCAAGGATTAGTCGAGGATTGCACAATGAGGGCTTAAGCTTAAGGAGGCGTTGGACTGTGTATCGAAGGATTTCTCTTCTGTTGAAGGAGAATTCAGCATCAGAGCCGCTGTTTGGAAAATGCGCATTCAAATTGGTTTTGAAAATGTTCAGTCCAACTTTGAGAAAGACTACATTGATTTTTTAACCATTGCGTGTATTCTTGGTAAACACTTCAACGGAGGAATCCCTCGAGTATTCTTCTCTGACAAAGCGGTATTAGTTTCAGCTGTCCGAAGTTGCCCTCTGAAGTAATGTCTGTCTTGTGGTAAGGAAGAATTAATTTTTCACCGGTTAGCGAAGTTAGTTTTAATGAATATTAATGAGAAGACAATTTATGAAACCATAAATTACAGAATTTTCTTTAATAACTTGCGAAACTTTGCACTTGATAAATGAGACCTCTGAGTTTTAAGAAAAATACATCGTAAGACATTAATGCATCATAAGATGAGGACGAAAGAAAACAAGCATGGAAAGTGCAACTCAAAGATGCAAACTACTCTATTGAAAGATGTAATCAGTCAAAGGACCGAGAGGACTCATACTGGTTGTTATGCAGATATGAAAGAAACTGCATATCCTCCTATAATTAAGCTCAAGAAACTTAATCTTTAGCTAAAGGCAATTATCTTATGACAATCATCACCACCCTCCGGGGATCGTGATGATTTGCACAAGATAAAATTGTCTCTGAAAAAAGACCTTTCGATAATTTTGTTTCTTTTCGTTATTCCTTTTAAATCCAGTAGATGGCGTTGTATTAAACTGTGTTTGAAAGAAAATTACTGCACGACGGATATTTTCTATCATTATATCAGTTAATAGTTGTATTCAATTGGTGAAATCCATCGCGATTACTATGGAAACTTTAGTTTGGAATAAAAATCCCCATTGAAACCAAACTAATAGGTGGTCAAATTCTTCTTTAATTTTGATTTTTATTAAAGCTGGATGAAAGATTCCTTGGTCCTAAGTTGTTTTATCGTACCCTCTATTTACTGGGGAGCACCAATGATTGTGCGCTACTACGACGTGACTCTTCTAAGGAAACAAAATGCCGTGAAAGAGCTTACAAGAATCTTGGGACAACGGGGACCGGAACATTCGCCGGCTCTGAATAAAAGGGGCACATGACGAATTATTCGCAGCACAATGGCTAACTGCATTTAATTACCGCGCGTCTTGGAGGCAGTGCTTCTCGTGACAACAAAACAGGAAATCTCCCACAGTTCCATGATTGATTGGCAACATAAAACACACAACGGCATCTTGTAGGGGAGGAATGTTTACAAGATGTCCTTTCTGTTGTGCGCCCGTTACGGTACATAAATAGACTTTTGTTTGCTATACAAGATCAAGTTTCGCACCAACAGAGAGAGAAACGACCTTACTGGAGTGAAGGTCGTCCGAATTATGCAAAGTTTTGCCTCTACATTAAGAATCATTTTTTTTTTTTAAATCCAGCATGATTTGTGGTTGGTTTAGATTATGCTTTGAGGATCTAGAAATCTGTCTGCAGCTATTTTATACTACGGACTGTTTTCTTATAACGAGAAATGAAAAACTCCCTTCTCCAACGAACCTTTATAGAGACCTGTTAACTCGGCCACCACATGAAACTAGGCCAAAAACGTTTTTTTTCTCTCTAGACGGGATTCGAATCCAGATCTTTTACACATGATGTGAAAATAAGCGATCATAAGTATAATTTACCCACACGATATATTGATTCCTCGTGGCTTTAAGTGCCTAGACAAAAATTTCAAAACTGGCTTGGAGACAGGAAGTTACAAATTATTATTTCGTTTACAAACGAGCATTCCAAATGGCCATTTTTTCTTATCTTTTATCCCAGATTCTAGATCCAAACGTGTTCTAATATAAGTAGAAAAATTTAATCTACTTGAAGAGAGACTGCAGTTCACATGGTTGCTTTCTTTAAACAGATCCTTTCCATGTTTTTAACTGGATGCAGCAAACTTCCCTTTCAATAATTTTATATAAAATTTATTTTATATAAAATAATAAGTATGTTTTTATTCATTTAAAACTCAGGGTTTTTCCTATACGCACTTATTTTTTTTAATATTAATTTTTCGTATACCAATTTTTCACACGTTTGGGAGTTTCCTCTAAAGTTCTTTTAACTTTAGAGGAAACTTCACAAAATGACGTCACCTTCAGTGGTTAAAATATTGATCTCTGGGAGTAGTTATCGAAGCTGCTGTGCACATTAGAAGTTCGGTAAGAGGAAAACTAAGGGAGGTTAATGAGGCAGCAAACATCGTTAACCAACTTAACAAGGGTCTGCGAAGTAAGTGATTTTTTAAGGTATAACAATTGATGTTTTTCAAGAAATCTTTCATTCAGAGTTCTTATCGTACATCCTCTATCAGGTGTGCAGAAGGTGACCTGGAATAACTTGCAGTAGTCAGGAACTGCTATCATAGAGTCTTTTTCAAACTTTTTGAACTACCCCAAGTTCAACGTTTAACTATCCGGCATGAGGTTGTAGTTCCAGCTAGTAGTTCCAATGAATCTCCTTCAGAAACGGAATCTCACGGCTGTAGGCCCGGGACCACTCTGAGATGACGTGACAGGCCATTTGAAACCTTGCATCATTGTTTAGTTCGAGCTACGTTCAAATTCGCTTTCCAAACCGCTTTGTCTTATAAAGTGACTTTCTAGATTGACTACCTCAACAACTCTACGACTGTCGAATAGGTTGTATGAAAATTTGCGGTAATACAGTGAATATAATCACCGTCCATCCCACGCTGGATGGAGAAGGCCTGTTTCGAATCTCGTTAATGACGGGAGGAATTTTTATGCGCCTTTTTCACAACGTAGCTGAGTTAATCGGTTCAAAGCGAGAGTGGTATGGTTTTTTCTCCCGGAAACTCGGGTTTTGCTTCCATAAAACAGACAAATCGACCACTAAACAAACAATTTATAGACATGATATATAGACGAAATATGTACGTCGCTGATGCGCCTAAAACCCTACAACAACAACAACAACAACATTTAAATTTGAAAACCCTGGTAAGAGAAGGACAGACAGATATGAAAAAAAAGTGATTCAGTACATGAAAGACGGAAAAAGACAGCAGTTAAGCGAAATTGTTTGGCTTCAGCAACTAATTTCTTTTCAGCTGTTAAAATCGAGGGATGCATTAACTGTAGCCGTGGGTTTGTTAAGGGGGCGCCGGGGAAGATATCGAACGATGCCTTGTTGCGCCGTCTGTTCCTTTCAGCCGCGTTTACCTCTTCGGGGTGTCTTCCCTTATCTGTTCTTTATCTGCGAGCTGCCGAGACGCTGTTAACCTACTTTCCGCCTGTCCGCAGGCGGTGTTGCAGCGTTCTTTCAGTTCCATTTTGTGCGGAAACATGCAGAAGTTTCTGTTTTTGTCAGCATTTAAAAGTTTTTTGGTTGCTGCGCATCACCAGAGTGTTCTCGACGTGTTTAATGGACTCCACACCCGTTAGCGCACCGCGAGGTATTTCCATCCCCTCCACTGTGGGTTCATTTTGCACGTTTCGCCAGGGTCCTTCCTTCCTTTTTGGCGGCCATCGAGCAAGTCGAAGTTAAAAAGACATTGCAAAAGACGGCGTGGCAATAAATCGCCACAAATGGTATCTGCCGAGGAAGAGAACCCACACAACACCAGGTGGTGCACCGAGTAACTTTCTTTAAATGTATGGAATAAAATGGTTGCGAGGGGCATTTTATGCTTTCGCTTCTTTTTAGTTATTTTCAGAGTCAATTAACGACCCTCCCTCTAAGTGCATTGCTGTCCCTTATCTCCCTCTAGGAGAACTCTATTCCACTGTGACAGTCTCATCACAGTTGTTCCATTGAGGCCCACGTAAAGAGGCAAACTACATTTCGGGATTTCAAGACTTCACTCGAATTTCTGTTCTGTTCACCGACAAAATAAAATTTTTGAAATTACAAACATAAAAGTTTAGTAAGTTTTCAACCATTCCTTGGAACTTTCACCATCCCCGGAACTTTAATTCCATCAACAGTCGAATTTGTTCTGATTTGAGTTTCTGTGATAATTTAATTTTAAAACACACTACTCTTCAAAAAGTATCTGGACACCCTGTGTTTCCATTGTCCATTGGTCCTTCCTGGATAAACTAATGGCTCAGACCAGTTTAAGGAAGATGTCAGAGCCATACAAGTTATCTCAATTGCTGACATCCTGCACCACCCAAAGTTGACACAAAATGGAAGCGTAATGGTACTACCACCATACAGCAACCCATGAGAAGACCATGGACGCTTACACTACGTGACCGCAGGGTACTGGAAAGAATACGATAGCATTTTCTTCAGATCATCATCATCATCATCTATCATCGTTCCGCTGAAACGACGTATGAAGCCTCGCCACCATGCCCTGTCCATGTACTTCTCTCCGTCGTTGGTTTCACTCCAATTTCCTCCTCTCTTAATGACATCGGTCTTTATCATGTCCTGCCATCTCATTCTTGGTCTCCCCCTTGGTCTTTTGTCCCTTAATTGTAAATCAAACATTCTTCTTGGCAAACGCCTCTCGTTCATCCTCTTGACATGTCCAACCATTTCAAACGAGACCTTTCAATCCTATTCTGGAGTTTTTCAACCTGAATTCTCTCCCTAATCACATCATTCCTGATTTTGTCGCATCTTGTCTTTCCAGCTATGCTCCTCATAAATCTCATTTATGCCCCCTGAATTCTGCTTTCATCATTTTTCTTCATAGTCCAAGTTTCAGATGCATATGTCAGAATTGGTACGTAATAGGCCTGATATATAGCCTTCTTACACTTCAGTGGTATGTTCCTGTTCCAGATCAGATTTTTTGTCTGCCTATAGAAATTCCCACCCGCTTGAATCCTTCTATTTATTTCTTCGTCCATTACTCCAGTCTTTGTAATGGTGTTTCCTACATACTTGAAGTTGTTAACCATTTTTAGCTATTTCCCTTCCATTAAAATGTACCCGTCAAGTTGCCACTCCTCTTTAGAACCATTACTTCACTCTTCTTCTGACTGAAAACCAGTCCAAATTTATTGGCCATACTAGCTCATATATCAACTTGCCGCTGCACTTGTTCCCTACTCTCTCTCTCTCCATATGCAGAGGTCATGTGCGAAGAGCATGATTTTCATCTGGTCCTGTTCAGGTTGTTCCACCACTCTACGTTGCACATCATTCATGACAGCTGTGAACAGTAGTAGTGACAGGACGCTTCCTTGCCTGAAACCTTATATTATTTCGAAGCTCACAGTAGTTTTTACTTTACTCACTGTATTGGTGCACATATTCTCAATTCTCTCCACAAGATGTTCCTCTATCCCCTTTCATAACACTTTTCCATCAGTTGCCTGATGCAGAAAATTAGATCCACCGTGGATCTGCCAGGCCTAAAGCCGTACTGTTCCTCGGCCATCCTATTTTCAATCGTTCCTCTTATGTTCCAATCTCTCACTCTCTCATACAGCTTACTCACATGTGATGTCAGTGTGATGCCTCTATAATTGGAACACCTTTTCCTGTTCCCCTTCTTGAACAACGGGATGATCAAACCTTCTTTCCAGTCCTTCGGCACCTGATCTTACGGAACAGCCTGTATGTCCACTGTCCCTGCTATCCCTGTAGCCTTCAGCATTTCTCCATTTATCTCATTCATACCAGCAGATTTACCTGTCTTGATGTATTTCCATGTCTGCACTACATCATTCCAAGTCAAGTCTGTCTTGCTCTCTCTCTCCGTATCTTCGCTTTCATCCCCTCTTTTATGATCAACCTGCCTTTGTCCCTTTTGCTGGCTATCCTGCACATTCAACAGATTTTCAAAATACTTCTTCCTTGTTCCTCTTATCTTTTCGTCCTTGGTTATTAGGTTCTCATTCTCATCCATCAAGTATTTGCTCTATTCACCATCTCTTCTCCTTTTCCTCACCATACAGCGTCTTTATATCTTGTATTTGAGTTTCAGATATCCTCGCAAAATATCAACCAGGAGTTTAAGGAGACAAAATGAGTTGAAGTCAATAAATTCAGAGTTCTGCAACTTCGGCATAGGAAAGCGGTGGACCATAAGCCAAACATTACTAACTATGATCTTGCCTTCCTGTCATCGGTCCATGATAGCAGTTGAATCGGTTCTGTGGAGTGACAAATCCCACTGCACCTACCTATTCCAGTCAGTTGGATGGGGTGGACATGGTGGAACCTGAAGACCGCCAGAGTGCTTTATGCCAACAATGAATTTACAAAGATGTTATGTGGAAGATATTTTTCATGGTATGGCTTCTAGTAGTTGTTCAGGAAATTGTAATCAGCAACGCCTATTATTCTACTGGCACAATTTGGACAATTTAGGGCATTCTGGGCAATTTGAATAATTCTATGGCATTTTGGACAATTCTACATACCCTAAAATACAGCAGCTGTTTGGTATAGGCCGTGTTTGTTTCAACACGACGATGCTCACCATACCGCCGGTGTTGTTTGCGACTGGTCTATGGCGATTTGAATCCTTTGAAACACCTGTGGGATGAAATAAAACGTCCTACAATTCTCACACGTTGCCATATATTATGTCTGTAAAATTACTACGCGTTCTGTGGTTGATTTGCCTAATTGCAGGAAGAAAAGCCTTTCGAGGACTGAAAACCATGCTGCCCTCTCCTGAGACTGATTAACTCAGCCATGTTGTGAAAAAGAGCGACAAAAATTCCTCGCATCATTGACGGGATTCGAACTTGATTCTACCAACTGTATCACCTTCGAGGGCAAAGGAGGGGGGGAGAACAACACGGTGTTGAAGCGAGTGACGTCAGTGTGAAACCGATGTCTGTCCGGTTGGTGTTTTGGTGGTAGTGAATAATTATAAAGAAATAACTTCCACTATACATGAGCATTTTTATATATTGTTATATTAAAAGGATCTTTAACTGAAGGACTGGAAGTCGAAAATGACTTTGGCATTTTCGACTTCCAGTCCTTCAGCTTAATATAAATTAGCTTAATATAAATTTCGATTGGAGGCTACTTCACCTACTGGAAGATAAATGGAATAACCCGCAACCAACCAACTTTGGGCTGATAAAACAAAATCCAAAACATGGCAAGTGACCTCGAGCACGTTCGTTTTGTAGGAGTAAGCCAAATGGATCGCTTGTATCTGGTCACGTGCTTGACGGTCAATTCCGGCCATAGTTCCCACTGGCGTCATAAAAGCTGAGCGCATCGAAGAATGTGGAGATAAAAAAAAAAAGAAAAAACCAACAACACCAGCACTTTTTAAAAATTCTATCAAGAACTAAATCGCTGGCGCGTGAAGTCTAAAAATTTCACACGCGAGCAGCAACAAATTGAAACGAAGGTATCGTAATTTTAATTAAATTAACCACTTACAAAGGCGTGCCATCAGGCGCACACTTTAATACGAAGGATTAATCCCCTTATCCTTAATCTGACGTTGTTAATTATCATCCAAAGCCATCTCCGCGGTGCGCTATTAATTAAGGTCGTTTAAAGTATAAAACACTCTCGGGTGGGCAAAACAGCGAGAACCTCCCTCCCATCCTGCGAGATAATCGAAGTCCGCCGGAGAAACACAATTCATCACCTCCGTAATGAACTCGCGGACAGATGGTCTGTTTACTTTTGGCCGTGAGTTGAAGACGTGAGTTCTCATGGGCACGAAGCTACGCGTAATAAATGGGCCCTCCATCGCAGCGCGAGCATAAATGAAGCTGTAAGAAATGCTGGGACCTCGCCGGGAGTCACCTGGAAATATTTAGCGCCTCTTAATAATGTATTCGTGGCCAGTGAATTTATTTCTTAACAAGAAATGCCAAATGGGTTCGATTATGGTCTTTAATTCTCAGCTGGTCTTAGTTCAATCGAATCCATTTGCATTTGATGGAACTAAGACCAGTTCAGAATTAAAATTTTAAAATTACAAACCTATATTCCTTCATAATTGCAGAATATCAGGGGGATATCGTTCGTGTCAGTGAGCTGAAACTGTAAGACTGGGATGATTCTTGGAAAGAGTAGGCAGGTGGAACTTGTTCCTTCTGCTCTAGCCGTGGATACTACTTGAGACTTCTACGTTCAGGTCTAGGACATTTTTCTTTATTTATTTCAATGCCATCTTCAACTGATTTAATTAATAACGAAGTAAATTAAACTTTCAATCCTTCTAAAACTCAGTCTTATTTTTCGCAAAAAAGGAATCTTCTGCTCCTGTGCTTATCTTGTCTAGAAATCTTCGAAGATACTCAAATTTCTAGACAAGATCACATCACCTCAAAAACAGGTTCTAATACCTTTAGCATTTGGAGTTTTCATAAAACACGAGCACAGAGTGGTCAGTTTATTAGATACCCGGCCCTTTTCACGGAATGGAGCACCGCTTTGACAGCATAATGTGTTCGTGCATAATGTGTTTTTTATCTTCCTTTTATGAAAACGGCTTCCACCTTTAGTAAAGGTAAGGTAAGGTAAGCAGCAGCCATCATCAATCCACTACACGATGGAAGCCTCCTCAACAATTCATGTTGAGGGAAATGGACCATAATCTACCACGCCAGTCCAGTGCGGGTTGGCAGATCGACAGTATTTAGCAGTCAGGGGCTTGAATCCCAGTCTACTCAAAGAGCGCGTAGTACTGTACTCCCGTTTCTGACCACTCGTCTACAAACTCAGTCCATACTGTCTGTATCGCGACAAAAGAAACCACATCTGAACTAGGGCAGGATCGCTTCAGTTAATGATTGTCTTCACTGATCACCAGCCTAATTTCCTATCTCCCGATGCCGAAACACTCTCCCGAATTGATATGCATTTCAGTTGTGATTCTGAACTTACTGAGTTGGGTCGCCCAGGTGATGTTTGCTTCTTCTCAGCGCTATAGTTTTTACTCATTGCTTCAGCTGAAGCCATTTCTATCCCTTTTCTTTCAAAACCACTTAAACGGCGTGGGAAAGAATTCATTTAACTTTCCAGACAACATTATCTTAAACCTGATACGTTGTTGTTGTTGTTTTAATGTTTTTCAGGAGCATTAGAAAAAATAAAAAACCATGCTAACCTCGCCTGAGACCGACTAACTCAGCTACATTGTGAAAAAAAGGTCCATAAAAATTCCTTAAATCATAGACGGGGCTCGAACTCATGTCTTTTCCACGGGCTTGTAGAGCACGGCGATTTTACCAACTGTGCTTCCCAGTGCATATATATGTCAGCGTTGCCTGGTTCTCATATCTGCCTTAAGTGGTACCTTACTTCTCCTCTCTACTGTCGACCCAAATCTCTCATTCAACAACAATCGTCGAATAATCTTTAATCTATATCAATTTATAACGGCCTCTTACTTCTACAAACTCATTTGTTTCACCTCAGCTGAACAGAATTGATTAACTGTGCAAAATTTCTTTTTTTTTCAGGAGTCCCAGTATTGAATCAGTGACCAATGCTGAATTATTAAAATCGCGAAAGGGTCCATCTAGAATCTAGATGGATCGCACAGTGCCTCTTCCTACTATCTCACATCCTAATGTTGTTGTAGTAGGATTTTAGGAGCATTGGCGACTAAGGCCATATTGATCCGTGCATATTGTCTGTAAATTGGTTGTGTTCTGTGGTCGATTTTTTGCTGGACGAAAAACTATGCTACCCTCGTTGGCTGCACGTGGAGGACCAACGTCATATTAGGTAGGTGGTCATAATGTTTTGGCTCATCGGTGTATATCTGAAATTTCACCAGTGAAATTTCACCTCTCTCCTACTCTGTCTTTCGTTCAGATTGAGACTCGAAGAGTGGTGGTGCTGTCTTTACCCATCACCTGAACAAAGTGTTGCAGTTACTTAAGTTTCTTCCTTTGTAGGTATCAGCTTATTAGTTAACTATGCAGGAAGCTGATTCTTTGAAAGCTTCTTCTGCTTTTGAGTTTTTTACATCCCCCCCCACCCATTCTGGATGATTCTTCTGTCTAACTGCCTGTGATCCGAATCGCTCGCCAAATTCACTGGCTAAGCAATTCTGCAGCATTTTGCTTGGTATTACTCTAAATCAAATCTGTACTTTCCCACCCGGGACTTCTCCTACCTTGATTTAGTTTCAACCCATGAATCAACTATCTTCACAATTTCTAAAGGCGACAATTTCATTCGATCAGATCACTTCCTTATTGTCATTGATTTCTTTTCTTCTATTTTTGAAACTTCCTCTGATAGATAATTGTTAAGCTTTATGAACACTGATTGGACTTCGTTAAATAAGTTTCTGGGAAATTTATTGGATCTCCATCCAAAAATTTGAATCGGTTCATTCAAATGTATTTGTCAATGTAATGCCAATGCATTACATTGACTATCTGTACTTAATCCACCATTTTCTGCAATTTCTGAGTTTGTTCCCATCAAATTCTCTACCGCTAATTGTAATGACTTCCATAGTGATGTCAAACAAGTTCCTCTATCTAATTCGTCACAAAAGGTATTTAATTCTCAATATCTTCACTCAGTTGAAGCCGAACTTACTCGAAATTTCAATTCCAGACCATCATGGTGCCATCTCAAACAACTATCGAGATCTCCCATAATTCCTATGTTATCTAATGATTCGAATGTTTCAATAAACTGTTTTCTTGGCATTGCTTCTTTTTGCCACCCATTTTTCGAAAAAGCGGATAGAACAGTAACGTTCTCTCCTCTTATATCCGTTTGAATCTAATCCCAATGATTGTTTTGGTAGATTAGCTCTCACTACTGATGATGTCCAGTCAGCAATTTCTCGGCTTAAAGATTTCACTGCTCTTCCGGTCCCGATATCCTCCTTGCTCTTTTTTGCAAGAAAGCAGTTCCTCTCATAGCACCAATTAAAATCCATCTCAAAAGACTTGGGGAAGCTGCTGCTGCTGCTGTTTTAGATCCTGGAAATCGTGAATGGGGCGCTGCATAGGCGCCACTAGAGAGTACTTTAAAAGGAATAAACATTATAAATGTCATCCGATAAGGCATGCAGACAATAGTCAATATTTACCTTCCTTTCGATGCTAAGTGGGTTATGTGGGTTGTAAGACTGTTGTGAGGAGGAGGAGGAAAGCGAAAGGTGTTTACTGACTCTGACACCGTGTGTGTTCAGGGAATCATGCGGGTGTTCCCTGAATATTTGCGCTGTGTTCCGTTCTGTTTACATCTGCAGATTTGGACAGTGTTTGGCGATTGCCATAGGGCAGTGGATCAATGTGTGTTTTCTTTTTGGAAACAGTGTAGAGATCGTTAATGTTTGTGTAATTTTAATTAAATCTATTACTGGGTTTTGTACAAATATTTGTATATATTTTATTTAGATCATGCACTGTTTTCCCATCTACATAAATGTGTACTGCCCCTTTAAATATATTCTAGAGTTGTGTTGTTGTAGTAGGGTTTTAGAAGCATCAGGGACTTGGGCCATGTTTCTCCGTGTACATTGTCTTGTGTTCTGTGCTCGATTTCTGTTTTCTGAACGAAAACCAAGAGTTTCCGGGAGAAAAAAATCTTGCTGCCGTCGCCTGAGACCCACTAATTCAGCCACGTTGTAAAAAAAGTCCATAAAATTAATCACGCCATCAATGGAACTCGAACTCAAGTCTTTTCCACCCGGTGTGGGGAGGAAGGCGATCCTACCAACCCACGCTGGCCACAGTTCAATTAAATCCATTTCAGTTCACATGAGATGAAGTTTGGTAAGAGATGTACACTGCCCTCCCATTAATATCCGGACACACTTAGCTACAAATAATTTATATTTACAGGAAAACTAATGACATTTGCTGAAACCTTTATGACGGCTTCTAATCTTCATAGAACACTGCCATGAATTCGTCCAAGGAACTCACTGAGGTCCAATGACACGTCCAGCCCTAAACAGTTTCTTAGATCTGTTTATGGCAAGGGCCGTTTTGTCTTCTTAGTGTGAAATGTTAGTTTTTTTCTCGTAGTGCTGTAAGAATATGGAAGGCCAGTTGTTCCAGATATTGTTGTCAAAGATTCTTTCTGAGATTGTCTTGTGAGGAAACTTCACATCTAGAATCTCGTACAAGTATTGGAATCCATAATTGTCATTGGTAGAGTTGATTCAAAATTTAAGTTGGAATAAATCATGACTACACTGTCCTCAGACGACTGTCTCTACGATACATGGTATAATTCTGTGGTACAATTTACAATGATGAGCAACCCATCACTTCATAATTGCTGGTTGGGCACTATTTCAAACTGGTAAAGGGCATAAAGATGGAAGAATGAAAGGGTCTGCCAATGGTATTCTAGTAATCCGTTGGCAGACTCCCTTTCCTCAGGACACCGACAGGACTGTGGTAGCGAAGAAATCTGCCACAGACATCGAGATTTCGAACATCGTAACTCCGCCTTCCTCTTTGGACGTATTTCTGAATTTTGGCAAAGAAGGTTAACTGATATGAGGCCTATCTAGTGCGCTGCACATGAGGGCTTTCTGATAGAATACAGTTAACAAAGTACTTTTCCATATGAAGATTTCCCTCTAAGGAAATTCGTGCTGCTAATGAGAGTAAAAACGACACACCGAAAACGAAGTGGTGAGGGGGGGGTGGCTTTGAAAGTCTAAAATAAATTAATAAACATGAGGATACTAATGGATGAGCAGTAGCTGGAAAAAGAGGATGACATTACACGCGCATCTAACGGAGCCACCAAAAACGCTGATGAAAGAAACTAACGACAGCATAATATAAAGAAAGAAGCAGTAAACATGGAAAAGGAGGGACTGTAAAACCAGTTACAGATTCCAACAAAATCGGGGTCAGTCGAGGTCGCAGTTTGCGAAAATGTAAAAAAATAATTCTGTGGGTTGTCTTAAGGATTACTTTTTTTCTGCAGAATAATTGCAGCCTTTGTTTGGTGCATATTTTTTCCAGAGATATGCGTTTTGAAAAGTCATTTCATGCATTTCATTTCAAAGATAATTAACCCTTTGAGGATTAAGAACATCTCTGATAATCCAAAATGGATTAAGATGAAAAGAATGCTGAATTGTTTGCGAATCCACTGGAAGAATCGAAATCCGAAAAATAAGCGATATATTTCACCTTTATCGAAATTGTCAAAAGAGGGACGAGCCATCCATCCACCAGATGGCGTGGCCGATGTAATTTGATATCTGAAATGCCAAAAATCATCAACCAGATCATAAGTAAAACAAACTGTAATGTGTTTTGTAGATATGCACTGACGTCTCTGGTGGGATATTTGAGGAGGGATTTTCCCACACTCCAGCTTCACTTAGGAAGGCATTGGCCGGGTATTTTCCGAAGAAACCCAAATGATCACGTGTGGGCCATTAAATGTCTCGGCGTCCTTTCACAAAAGCGCACCTGAAATATTTCTGTTTTGGGAAGGGACTACGTGCCTTCAACCACAGACATTTTCTCCCTGTGAGCGTTTTACTGACTTCCTTCTTAAAATAAATCCATAAAAGTTTAAAGAATCGCAGTCGATGCTTCTGTGTCTGCGACTTTTTCGGCTTGAAAGAACAGCCAAAGCCTGTTTCTTCCACTGGAGCCGTGGGAGAGGCAAAAAAAAGTATTCTGGGGACAATGACACCTGCCGATTGTATATCGTACGCTGAAAACAGACGAATAATCTTATTTTGGACAGTCCAAACTTCGGAATTGGTCATTTGATGAGTGCAACTTGTGACCAAAGGTGTTCTAAGGACTTTTAACGAAATCCGATATTTGCATCAGTTTCAGTCAATTAATAAACACCATCTATAGGATAATGAGAAAATTTAATTTACTGCTTCTGGAATTTAAAGTAATACTCGCTAGCCAAAATATTAGAAACCTTTTTGTGTAATTGATCACATGCATGATCATAAGTTCATTGGTGGCAGAACAATGGTGTACGCTTTCCTTGGGCTTTTTAGTCGATCTGATAAGGGGGAAAGACAGGTGATTATTCCAATTTTCAGAAAGGTGTTACTGTTCCAATACTTTTAGCAAAACAAAGGAAATCTCTGGTGTGTAGCAAACAACCGTCTATAATGACTGGAAGAAAGGGAAAATGCAGTCCCTTCTCAAAACATTTAATGGCCCACACGTGATCAGTTGGGTTTCTTCGGAAAATACTCTGCACATGCCTTAAGCGAAGCTGCAGGGTGGAAAATTTCCTCCTCAAATGTCATTTGCTGCTCATCTGCAGGAATTTGATTCTTCCCCTAAAATTTGATTCTTCCAATAAAAGGGGAAGAATCAAATTCCTGCAGATGAGCAGCAAATGACTGAATAATTCAATTTAAGCGAAGAATGGCCGACCTACGTTCAACAGAACTATGCGAAGGGACAAGAATTGAGAATTTTGTGCGCTTATTCGAAAGCCCTTCTTTTTGTAAATAATATAAAGATCTGATTAATGGTGTCGGCAACTCGAAGGATAGACTGTGGAACAGCAGAAAAAGATCGTGTTGTCTGACGAGTCTCGATTTACACATATTTGCACCAATGGTACAATCAAAGTGTGGTGTGAATCCCATAAGGCCATGCTTCCAGGCTCTCTCGTATCTACCAGTGAAACGATGGAGGTGCTATCATGATGTGGGGGTATTGCCATTGTAGGGTTTTAGGAGCATCAGCGACAAAGGCTTTTGTCATATTGCTCTGTGTATATTGTCTGTAAATTGCTTGTATTCTGAGTTCAATTTTCTGTTTGCTGGGCAAAAAACACGAGTTTCCGGGATGAAAATCATGTACCCTCCCCAGACACCTACTAACTCAGCCACGTTGTGAAAAACACCCAAAAAATTTCTCCTATCGTTCACGGAACACAAACTTAGGTCTTTTACACCGGGTGTGGGCAGGACGGCGATTTTACTAATTGTGTTTACTCACGAGGGCAATGGTGTGCATATGTTGCAAGAATATTTGCTGATGCTATCGAGGCAGTGTTAGGTGGGTCGGAAAACTGCTAGCTTGGGGGGATACAAAGACTAATAGATTAACAGTAGCCACTGGCACAGGTGAAAGTGATTCTTGCACTACTTCTATTGGAATGAGCAGAAGCCTGGAAAACAAGATGCAGAATATTTCAGAGACTGCTGGGAATCATTGCGGTACAAGTAAACAGCTAAGAAAAAGAACAGGTGCATGTATACTTGCGTGTACATCAATGCTAGGAGTTTGGTAAATAAATTTGATGAATTTGAGGTATTGCTCAATACATCAAAGGCAGATATTGTTGGGATATCAGAGACGTGGTGTCCACAGATATAAGGAATGCAGAACTGCAATTTGGGGAGTACAATGTGTACAGAAAGGATAGACAGGGTAGGAAGGGAGGAGGGGTTATGCTATTAGTTAAGAAATACATAAAATCCAAGGAAGTGAAGTGGTGGACAGTGCAGTGTCGAGTCAGTTTGGGTGACATAAGCATTGGGAGATCAAAATTGAGAGTAGGAGTGTGCTATAGGCCTAATGACTCTGATGAGTATAATAAGGAACTGTACAGGGAAATAGAGTGGGCCAGTAAATCAGAGAGTCTTATAACGGGAGATTTTAATTTCCCAGATATTGACTGGAATTTGTGGGTTGGTCACTCGCACACTAGCAAGGCTTTTGTGGATTTATTGGATGATTGTTTTCTACATCAGCATGTTCGTGAGGCAACAAGAGGGAGTAATACTCTTGATTTGATTACCAGTAGTGATTCTTCATGCATTAAGAATCTGCAGATAAATGAACCACTAGGTGGCAGTGATCACAGTGTGCTGAAGTGGGATTTACTCAAAGAGGTAACTACCATTAGGGGTAAAGGGGAGGGTTATTGCTTTCGTAAAGGCGACTACGATGTCTGAGACAGTATTTAAATTCTATACAGTGGGACCAACTGATGATGTTACCAACAGCAAATTCAAAATGGAAAGCATTCAAAGAACTTATCTTGGAAGCTACTAGGCTTTTCACACCAACTAAGAAATATTGTTCAGGGTTAATTGTTCAGGGTTTAGGCCTAAATGGATGTCAGATGAACTAATGACACATATGGCAGAGAAGAAAAATGCATTGGATATATACAAATTAACACGTGACACAGAAGCCTATGATAGATATAAGCTGGTCTGTAACCAAGTCACAAAGGAGATTAGGCAGGCAAAGGCAGATTATGAAAAATCTTTAGCATAGGATGCAAAGAAAAACAGCAACGCGTTCTTTACCTATGTAAACTCTAGAAGGAAAACGATGAATCAGATTGGTCCACTGGATATTGATGGTTCGTTGTTGATGATCCTGCTCAGGTGGCTAACAAACTAAATGAATATTTCGCATCGACATTCACATGTGGGGAGTTATTCAGCGAGGGAAATGCCAGAGGTGTATTCAACTCTGGCAGTAAGCTAGAGAATCTTGTAATAACTGAGAGTAAAGTGGAGGAGAAATTGATGAAGATAAACAAAAGAAAGGCACCTGGGGTGGATGGGATCTATCCAGTTATATTAAAGGAGGCAGCAAAGGAAGTAAGCAAACCCTTAGCCATAATTATGAGAGCTTCCTTGGACTCAGGGGAGGTACCCATAGACTGGAAATGTGCAAATGTAACCCCAATTCACAAAGGAGGGTCAAAGGGCGACACAAGTAATTATAGAACTGTGAGTTTAACTTCTGTTCCAGGAAAATTAATGGAGGCACTGGTTAAAGAAGCTCTGCAAGATCATCTAGACAAAACTTCAGTTATAGCTCGGACACAGCATGATTTTGTTAAGGGAACGTCTTGCCTGACCAATTTGATTGGTCACAAAGGAACTGGATGCTGGGAATAATTTTGATGTCATACACTGTATTTGGATCTTAGAAAGGCTTTTGATACTGATGCACATGGAAGACTGCTGAAGAAATTGGAGCAGTGTGGCATTGGAAGCAAATTGCTGCTACGGATAAAGAGATGGTTGAGTGGGAGAAGACAGAGAGTGGTAATCAATGGACACTGCTCATCGTGGACTAATGCCATTACTGGAGTTCCTCAGTGTTCAGTGTTGGGTCCATTGTTGTTTTCTGTATTTATAAATGATATTAATGATGGTATATCAAGTTTAATGTCCAATTTTGCAGACGATACGAAGGTTGGCAGGGTTGTCAAGGACACTAATGACAGTACGCTGCTGCAACAGGATCTAGAAAAGTTGAAGAGATGGGCTGAGCGATGGCAAATGAAGTTTAACATTGACAAATGTAAAATACTACATATGGGAAGCAGTAACCCCAGAGTGACGTATCAACTCTGTAGTATTACATTGACAGTGGTAGAGAACGAAAAGGACTTGGGGGTTATTGTGCAGGCAGATATGAAGTTTTCTGAGCAGTGCAGACGGTCTGCAAGAGTAGCTCATGGTGTCTTGTTAGTGATATACAGGAAATTTCTAGGATGGATAAGGAGGTGATTATCCCCTTGTATAAGGCAATGGTCAGGCCACACCTTGAATACTGAATACAGGTCTGGAGGCCTCATTTTAAAAAGAAAGGATGTAGAGCTATTGGAACGAGTACAGAGAAGGGCAACGAGATTAGTGAATGGAACAAACGGTTTCTCTTACTAAGAAAGGCTTAAGTTTTGAAAATTACAGTGTCTGAAGACTAGGTACAGACGAGGTGATCTAATAGAGTTGTATAAAGAGTTTAATTGTTTGAGCATGCTCAATGCCGATGGGATTCTTCCTCTTGCTCAGAATAATCATCTGAGAGAGCATAAATTCAAATTGAGGAAAGACAGATGTAGGATAGATGTTGAATGAACAGACTTCCATCCCATGTTGTGGAAGTTGATAGCCTAAATAAATTTAAGTCTCAGCTGGACAGGTATTTGGAACGGACGGAGGGGTGAAATGGGAGTATTTTTTTGACTGATGCTGCATAAGCTTGCTTTCTTGCATAATATGCCTCTAGTAATGCTAATGTTCTGTGGATATGGGCTAGTTCCGCTCATACTGCTAGAAGGTCGTATTACCTCCAATGAATATCTTTCTGTCTTATAGGACGAACTTCACCTGCAAAGTTTCATTTTTACTCGGATTCGACAATGCAACTGTCCACCTTGTAAAAAGTGTATCTCAGTTGTTCGATAGACGTTCCCAAGATTTCCGACATCTGCCCTGTCCACCTGATTCTTCAGATCAGAATTCAGTTGATAATGTCTGGGATTTGTTAGAAAGGGTTGTGTGGCTTTGCTGCTAAACTGTTCTTTAATACATTCATGGTCTCCTGCTCATCGTGGCCCTCTTTATTGGTCTCGGGTGACAGGGTTCACCTGCTTACCACATTTACTAGTATCTAATTCCACACTTATCGTAGTTTTTAAGTATAATGCAAAATTGCGTTTCATTTTACTCTTAGGTTTGTCCGATCGCTCTGCCATCTGTTGACGCTTCTTCGAAATAACGATTATAAATTTTCAAAACCTTGTTTTGGCTGTCTCGGAGTTTAAATATTCTTTAATATAAGAAATAAAGAAAGGAAAGTAGAATTCGTTTCCGTTTAGCGTCGGACTTGAATGGTGGAAAGTGCGAGCAGAACATCTTCCTGCAATTGGAGAAAAGCCTTTTCGCCTTGAGCCTGAAAGCTTAAACCTTCTCAGCTTTCTGAGCACGTCCGTCCTCCACAAACAACTCCGCGAAGAAAGCGAAGCCAAACTGTGCACACCTGCTCGTCAGCGGCAAATATTCTACGGATGGGTACCTCTGGCCAAGAATAGATGTAATGTTTGTGAGAAGCACCATAATTTGCAGGGCCCGAATCATTTGGCAGAAGTGGTCCCGAGGGCTTAATGCAGCAGTTCTGGTTGGAGTGCACTCGGATTTCGATTAACGGAGACGCACATCGAAAAGTTTTTCCGATTGTTTTTATTCGGCTCGTTTCTCGACACAGTTCTGCTCCGATAGGATTCAGTTGTTTCACGAGGGTGTTCAGATATTTCGCTGCGTCACAATTTTTGTCAGATTATTTACGGTTGCAGACTTCAAATTTCAGACCACTTTATTTCAGAAAGAAATAGTTTTTCTGTTTCTCACTCTGTCCAGCTTTTTATGTACATCTTTCTGTCCCCCCAATTTCTCTTTGTTGCACTTTTTCTATTCTCTCTGTCCCGTTTCCTTCTCCCCCGTCTCTTTTTCTCTCTGTCTGTTCCTCTCCCTTCTTTCTCCCGCTATGTCTGTCTCTTTTTTTCTACCTTTTCTCTCACTTCTTTTTATATCTCTCTATATTTCTCGTTTTGTCTCTTTTCTGTGTCACAGTCTCTCCCTATTGCCTTCACTTTCGTCCTGTCTCTCTCGCTGCTTTTTTTTTTTTTTTATAGTCTCTATCTACTGTCTCAGTCTCTTACTTTTTCTAGACTCAGGACAAGCGGTTATTAAAAACAATTCCAAATTAAGGCATTTTTCAATTATACACTTGGACCTTACAGAACTTTAAAAGAGTGTATTTTTTTTGTTAGCGCATCGGCTTCTATAGCCATAATGCACCTCCAAAAGGTCTTGCACTACTCTGATCCAAGCCTGAAGGTGGATTCGAAACCGCGACCTTCGGGGTGCCAAGTAAGTACGTTACCCATCCGGCTAGCCCGGTCGGTTTAAGTTTTCTTTTCAATTTCTTAGCCAGTTTTTCTGGCTAAGAAATTGAAAAGTGTTCAGTTTCATTTGCACAATCCCCTCTTTTTAATCCCTAATCCTCTTTCCTCTATTTAATCTCTAGCTGCTACGACTAAGACCCTATTTATTAATACGTGCTGCATGGAAAGAAGGATGAATCCCCCTAAGAAAATGCTGTTCCGATCAAGTTTTTTCGTTTCCAGTGTTGCTAATTGCGAAGTAGTTCCACCTACGCTTTTCTCGTGCTTTGTTCAAATCTCATTCCCTAAGTGCGCCCTAAAACGCTGATTTTGATTCAATCACAAGCCATCATTTCTTTCTGCCTCCGATAGATGGCAGCACCATATAACGGGTTGGAATTTTTGTCGATATTATTCTTGAGGTATTTTTTATTAAATTTTTCTGCTGCAGCAAATCCAAAATTAAATAAAGAAGTGTCTGTGGTTTTTTGACAATTCCTTCTAAAAACTAATCGGGTACTTCAACTGATTTTTGATTGCACCAACGTTTAAATAATTATCTGCAGGTTTTCTTCTTCAGTTTGCGAGTCAAATATTTATTTTCCCCAAAATTAACGGTGTGGCCTTTAAGAACTTCTGGCAACACCAAACTCCTTTCTAATTCCATCTACGCTAAACGACATAACAAACTATACTTCCATGGAAACCATGCGTTCAAATGTCATTTTTTTAATGAAAAAATAATTGTGTTGAAGAGTTGCTTCGAGGATAGAATTTACACAGTTTTCTGGAACCAGAAGGACATCAAAATTTCCTTGAGTGCATCGCCAGATTCACCTTTTACTTCATCCAGCATGCCTAGACACTCCTGATGAAATTTTCGGAGTTCAAGAAAAGCGCGCTCAACAGCATCACTCCCAAGTATCCTTCGCTGCACCTGCAATAAATGAAAACCATTCAAGTTGATCTGCCGATGATTATATTCCTGTGAATAATAAAAACAAAATTAACTCGCACTGCTCCACAAGAAAAAATGCTGAGACATACCATGGTGTGATCCATAGGATGATGGTGGTCATTGCAGCGGGCGATGAGGGACAATAGCTGGTTGTCCTTCTCCAGTTGAAGCGCCACCGGAAAAGATTGAAGGTTCAGTTGACATCCACTAGATTCATCAAACTGCAAGAGGCTTTGAATGTCTTGGTGAGCCTGCGGGTAAATAAGAAAACTACGCTGAAAGAATGGTGAGAATAATTTACCTTCTGATCCTCTGGCCTTGGCGCTAAATCAACGACAACTGTACACTGTGATAAGGAGACTTAAAGGGAACCAGTTACTTTAAATACATATTTTGTTGTAAAGAAAGGCTTTGTTCTTACCTGCAAGAAATAAGCAGCACTTCTCCCAAACATTCTTCCCTTTTGCACCTCCCTAGAGCCTGTTTGGTGACCAGATACAACCAATGACGCTGATATAGATTTGCTTATGTGGCTTCCCAGGAACAGGTCTGTCCTTCGTTTCCACTGCTCGAATCCTCTGGCCATCCTATACTGGGGTTCCGGTCCCCATGTTGATTCGCACAAGCTGTTATCTTTGAAGACTTCTGCAACCATTTTGTACGCCTACACGTCAGGGGATATATTTCATCTAATAAGTTAAGTTGCTTAATGAAATCAGGCGAAACTAAAAGTACATACTCTTACGTCTTTCATTTATACAAACTACACTCACTGACCAAAACATTAACAGCTTTTATTCAGTATCTAGTAGGGGCTACCTTTTGCCCGAATATACATCGAGTATGGATTCTACTAGGTATCTGAGGAAGTCTAGCTCCATATTTGACATTCTTCTGTCAGAATATTTGTCAACTGCTGTATTGTGGTCGGCAGAGAACAGCGAAGCCAAACAGTCCTTCCCAACGCATTTTAAACTGGATTCACATCTGGAGATTTAGGCGGCCACAGTAGATGTTGGAAATCGTAGAAATGTTCCTCGAACCACTCAGATACAATTTTTTTGCAGTTCTGTTGTCGTCTTCAAAGAATGCATCGCAACCTGGGTAAAAATGAATCATTACAAGGTGAAGTTGGTCTGATACCACAGAAGGATATTCATTGGAGACAGCATGACATTTTAACTGTATGAGAGGACCAAGTTAATACTAACGAACATACCCCATACCATGGTACCACCTGCAGCCGCTGGAGTGTTGGACACACAAGACAATCTGATTAAGGCTTCATGAGGCCCACGCCACACTTTCACAGTACTGTTGGTGCAAAAAAGTGTCAATTGGGACTCGTCAGACCACATGATCTTCTTGCACTTTTCCACAGTTCAATCTTGGCTTTGACTGCTCCACGGTAATCGGATTTTTCAATTTTTTTTAAAGAAAGGAGTGGTACACGACTACCTAATCCTAGATTTTTCAATTCCATCGTACATTCTGATGAAAGTGGGTCTTTGTTTCTTAGTCTAAATTGAATTATAGCAGTTCTGGACCTTCTATCGTAACGCACAATTAGTTTTAAATTCTTGCAGTCTCTTGTTTAGAAGTATGTACCTACTTTCTGCCATATTTCTTCCTTTTATAATTTCCTTCTCCTTTCGTCTTTCACTCATTATGTACTTTTGAAGTAGTTGCTTTCGACACACCAGTGATTTCCTTTGTTTTCTTAATTGTGGCTTCTTCTAAATGTACTCCAACCGTAACACCCTTCTGAAAATCGAAAGTCTTTTCCATGACTTTCGACTAAGAATCTCTAGGAAAGCGTACAGTGTTTATCTGATACCAAGGAATTTGCGATCACACCATGGGACAACTTACGGTTGCACACTGTACATTTAATTATTTGTTGACGCCAATTGTGATAGGTTTCTGATTTTTTGGCCAGTAAGTGTAGATGCCAGTAATGAAAAATAAATTATGAAATTGACTCTATGTAGTGTTTCTATATTCAAAAAAATATTCATAGATAGAGGTCAATGTTGCAAATATTACTAACGATGGAGTTAATCTTGAATAATTATAGCTTCAACTCTTTGGGGTAAATCCCTGCAGCAATTTTTGCATGCCCTTTCACGATTTCAAGAAGAATTCGTGGTTAAAAGTGTTGCCTTAAGAAAAGATTTACTTTCGTCTTACTGGATAATAAAGAGCAGACCTTTTAATTGAGGAACAGCCAACGCTCATAAATTTCTATTCGCGCAAAATTTGACAATTTTTTTCTTACCTGTGGACTCTTCAGGGTCGATCCCCAAATGAGTAAAAATCCGATAAGTAAATCCCCAATCAGAATCAGAGTCTTGTTCAATTGGCTCAATGCACAATCTTCTTTTCTACTGGTGGTTTCAAACGTCTGGACATGACGATGGAATACTTCTATAGCCCTCTGAAGAATCAAAATTTCTGCCACCCGGGTGCTCTTTTCGTTATCGAATTCCTCTTTTAGTTTCTTCGCCGGATGAAGACCCACTGAGATGGAATAAAGGTGGACTAACACGGCCAGTAATCTATTGGTGAAGTGTACGTCTTCTGGAGTGTTCCTGTGAAACAAGAATTTTTTTTCTAAATTAATTTTTGAAGAACCAGGGTAAATATTTTAAGAGAACCGAAATATTTTTTAAGGGATCTTGAATATCCATTTAGGAGAAAATCTGGAGCATCTTTCCATGTAGAAAGAGGAAGTATTTATGTCCTTCCGATGTCCAACCAACAAAGACATCTTTTTAGGGGAAACGAAGATATTTGAAGATCAATTGAAATATGAGGGATTTGCATTCTTTAAGAGATTTCAAATAAGGGCAGATAATTTTTATAAAGGGATAAGAGCATTTAAATAAATAAAGATTCAATAAATTTTGTTAAAATCTACATTTATTAGTACTGTATTACCAAAGCCAGAGAACGGAGCTTTTTTTTTTTCCTGCAGCAGCCAAAAGCTTATTTTAAGAATCCATACGAAAGAATTGCAGGACAGGGCCGCTGCAAGTGGGTAGGCGAGGTTCTGCAACTTAGTGTTACTCTTAAAACCTATCCAACCGCTTGCCTCACATACCTAGAAGTTGCGCTGGTCATCTGATCGGTTTTATGCAGTCAGATGATCAGCGCGATCTCCATCGTTTACCAGTATTCAACATGGCAGGCAAATAATTCATATGAAATAAACACAGTACATGAAATTTTAGATATATTAATTTGCTTATCTGATCTGTGTTTCATATTTATATTTTGCAGTTATAAAATCTTCTTTTTCTTCAAGTTCTCTGCCCTCAGGCAGGTTCAGGGCTTCATTGACGCCATGCTTCTCTATCTTGCGCTGTACTATTAATTCCTGTATAATTTCCCCTTACGGTCCACTCAATCATTCCAATTCTCCTTCTCCAATCAATTCTCTTCCCACATATCTACCCCTCAATCCATTTCCTAAGCATGCTTTCTCTTCTCAATACATGTCCTATAAAGTTATTTTGTCTCCTTAATTCTTTACAAACGTTCTCTCTTCTACTTTCCGCAAAATCTCATTCTGTCCACCCATTTCGCCCTTTCCATTCTCTTCCACACCCACATCTCGTGAGCTTCTAGGAGTCTAATCTCCTCTTTCCAAGTGTCCATGTCCATTTCCAAGCCATAAAGTACAACAGTCCATATTAATGTTTTCTTAATTCTTTCTTGAAATTTCTCCTCAATAGTTCTTTTCTATTACTAAATGCTTTTCCCATTGCAATTTTTGTTTTTATTTCTTCCAGGCTTTTCCCAATGCTTCCCAAGTATCTGTCGACCTGTTCCAATATTATTCCATCTAATGTTGTATTGATTCTTCTTCCTGGCCACTTTGAAATTAACATTACCTTGGTTTCATTGCTGTTAATCTTCATATTTTACTCCTTTATTGTGCTGTTCAAGATGTCCAATCTGTAATTATTCATTATTAGCAATCAATATCTGCATGTCTTATTGTCTTTATCTTCCCTCCTCTTTCTTTTGCGCTTCCTTTCTGCTCTTCTTTGAATTCTTTCATCAGTGCTTCTGCATATAAATTAAATAGTAAAGGGTACATGGAACATTCTTGCCTTACACCCCCCCCCCATCAATGGGAAATCACAGAATATTTTCAAGAAAATAGAACAGAGGAACCATTCCAAAAAATTCTCGATTCGTCTAATGATATGGCTACTATCATTGCCATTGGTGTTTCGTTTCCAGAAGAAAGCACTGTAAGGAAAAGATTGAAAAGACGTCATTTCGATTATGAACATAGAGAGGAAGCTATTCAGGGTCCACAACAAATTTTCAAAATTATTTTTTTCTTTCAAATTATGAACACAACAATTTTCTCGTTAACTGAAAGGTTTAGAAATATGAAAGAACGTAGAAAAGAATACTCTATACCTCAGCATCACCCATGAATCAGATCACATAACAGGTCTGAGAGTACAAGTACCAGTAGCAGGAAGTGATCACGAGTTCTACGGTGGACGATGAAGAGAAAGAGGTAGAAGTAGTTAAAGGCAAAGGAATGGGTTATAACTTCAGGAAAGGAAAGGAAATTACGATGCTTTAAGGTGCTACATTTAAGGTGGTAGGTACTGTACAGGTAGAGCGAATACAATTGAATTTGGTATACTTTTGAAACATTAACCACAGAAGCCTTGAATGCTTATATGCCATTTAAAAAAAAATACACCCCGAGGAAGATTCCAAGTTTCATCCAACTATAATCATCAAAAGACGGCATGGAAAAGTTACAGAGCAATAAAAAGTACTGAAGCCTACAACCAGCTACAAATTAATCTCTAACAGTACACAAAAAAGGCAAAGGCAGATTATGAGAAATAGCTGATAAAGAGAGCAAAGATTGGGGATTCTCTATCCCTACTCTTTGCTCTCTTCCCACGCATATATAAATGGGAAGAAAAAACCAGTTCGGACTTTTATTTAATGGACGTGGGATAGTATTAGATATCCCAGCTGATGAACTCAATAGTTATATTTACTGAAGAAAAACCCTTCACGTCAGTGAGAAATTATAGAAGTGAAGTTGAAAAATATTTTATTTATTTATTTATTAAATCTGTTTATTGCTCTGCCGAAGAGCCACCCCCTGGACAGCAGGAAGCTAGGGGGGTGATATTTACACACAGAGGTTAAGACAGGGACATGTGCCTGGCGGTTACATGGGACCCATGTATGCTTAACCCGAAATGTACAGAACTTAGTGTTTATTATTTTACATAATTGAAAGAATTGAAGGATATTATTTTCTCAAAATTGCTATAAATTACAAAAGCATGAGAGAAATGTAGAAAATATAGAGAAATGAGGCAGTCCTTCACCGGTTGTTGCACGTGGTATCTCTTCAATTCTTCAATCTTGAACGTAATAGTGCAGCCAGGCGTCTTTGGAGTAGTAGATTCTAAGAGAGAGAGAGAGAGGACCAGTGATGGCTTCACTTTATTTTCCTTTTCACCTATCTTTAACTGGATGCATTGTGGTGGCATTTTCCTTCTGGTGGCGCCTCATAAATGTACGTTTGCATACGTCTGACGTTCTGACGTCTGTATGTATGCTGCTCGCAGAATCTATCCAGGTCGATGGCTAGATTGTTCATCAAATCTACCGTGTTTCCTGGGAACATGCGTCTCAATCCTTTTAGGTTGTTCAAGCTGATTGAGAGTGGGAGCCTTGGGTCCATTTGATTCCTTCCGGCAATTCGTGGATTTTTTATTAAATCAGTAATTTCATGGGCGTCGAGTCGTCATGTGATTAGTCTGGCAAGTGTAAGAAGGTTTGCTGCCACAATCTGTTGTTTCCATGGGGTGACTTCCAGATTTATGTAGAACTGAGCCCTAGAAATGGTGTATTGGTTGCCAGTCCGCAGTTGAGCCATTTCAGGAGCCAGTATTCCAGGCTGAGGAACTTGTTGAAGTGTGTTGTGGGAGCAGAGGACCAAATGGTTGCGGCATAGAGAGGTATAGGATAGACACATCGGACAACATATTTCTTTACCAGGTCGGTGTCATGAATTCCCGTTAGTTCCTGGCGGATCGCCCACATAGCGGAGTACATTTTTGTTTTTGTGTTCAGGAGGTGAGCCTGGAATGTCAGCCCCTCATCCCACACTAATCCGAGATCTTTGTGTGTTTTAACTTGCTGAATGGGTGATCCATTGATGATAAGATTAATGTCATTGCGTGACTTCTTCCAGGTGAAGGACATTTGAGCTGTCTTTGCTTGATTAATCTGTAGTCCGATGGAAGCCAAATATTGTTGGAGGTTATGTATGGTTTTACTTGCCTGCAAGGTAGTGCTAAGAACCTGAGTTTGGTCAGAAGATTTGATACAAAATTTCAGGTTATCAGCGTATGATTGGAAGTCAGTTTGGGATGCCAGGAAGGGCTCCAGCGCTGCGGCAAATAGGGTTGGTGATAGGACTCCCCCTTGTGGGATACCCGTATTAGTAATGCAAGTTGTCTGAAATCTGCGATGTGATATGATGAGATGTCTATGATTTGATTTGATTGATTTGGTAGTTGTTGGCGCATCGGCTTCTGTGGCCATATTGCACCTCCCAAGGTTTTTGCAGTACTTTGATCCAAGCCCGAGGCGAGAATCGAACCCGCGACCTTTGGGTTGCCGGGCAGGTACTTTACCCACTCGGCTAGCCCGGTCGGCGATGATGTCTATGCTCCAGGATTGATTTAATGATACTGAGAGTCCTTCCAGTGATGTTAAAGTACTGCTGGAGAATGGTGATTAGAGCTGTTATATCTATTTTGTCATAGGCCGCTTTTATGTCAAAGAAAATAACATCAAGCTGTGCCCTGTTGTTCTGGATCTTTCTGGATTCTGGTAAGGGTGTCTAGGAGGTTGCTGTTACTAGATCTCCCCTTAATCACAGTGTGGAGGTACGTAGGCCTGTGATTGAAACAGTGGTCTGCAATGGTGGGCTGGATTGCTTTTTCAAATATCTTTAAGAACCCACAGCCGATGGCAATAAGCCTGAAATCTTGAGGCCGCTTGGGATCCCTGCATTTAGGGACTGGCCGAACAAAGTTTGTTTTCCAGATATTTGGAATCTCTCCACTTTCTAAGATTTTATTAAAAATATGGACTAGGGGGTCTATAATATATGTACTGCAGATTTTGATTAGAAACAGAGGAAACCAGTCGGGACCCACAACAGCTTTCAGTGGAAGTTTTTTGATGATCTCCATCAGATGGTTTCGGGTTATGGTTATGAGTGATATTAGCATTAGCATTAGCATTAGTAGAGGCATTTGATGCAAGAAAGCAAGCTTATGCAGCATCAGCCAAAAAAAAAAAAAAAAAAACCCACTTCCACTTCACCCCTCTGTTCGTTCAAAATACCTGTCCAGCTGAGCCTTAAACTTATTCAGGCTATCAATCTCCACCACAAGGGATGGAAGTCTGTTCCACCAACCAACCACCCGCTGGCTAAAGGCAAATTTCCGCACGTCTATCCTACATCTGTCTTTCCTCAATTTGAATTTATGCCCTCTCAGGTGATTTTTCTGAGCTAGAGGAAGAATCCCATCAGCATTGAGCATGCTTAAACCATTCAAGGCTTTATACACCTCTATCAGATCACCTCGCTGGTGCCTAGTCTCCAGACACTGTAATTTGCAAAACTTAAGCCTTTCTTCGTAAGAGCACTCCTTTGTTCCATTCACTAATCTTGTTGCCCTTCTCTGTACTCGTTCCAGCAGCTCTACATCCTTCTTGAAATGAGGCCTCCAGACCTGTATACAGTACTCTAGGTGTGGCCTGACCATTGCCTTATACAATGGAATAATCACCTCCTTATCCCTGCTGGCAAAATTCCTGTATATCATTGACAATACTCCATGAGCTACTTTTGCAGCCCGTCTGCACTGCTCAGAGAACTTCATATCTGCCTGCACAACCACCCCAAGTCCCTTTCATTCTCTACCACTGTCAGTGTAGTACCACAGAGTTGATACGTTGCTCTGGGGTTGCTGTTTCCCATGTGTAGTACTTTACATTTGTCAATGTTAAACTTCATTTGCCACCTCTCAGCCCATCTGCTCAACCTTTCCAGATCCTGTTGCAACAATATAGTGTCAGTAGTGTCCTTGACAACCCTGCCAACCTTTGTATCGTCTGCAAACTTGGACATTAAGCTTGATATACCATCATCAATATCATTTATAAATACAGAAAACAATAATGGACCCAACACTGAGCCCTGAGGGACTCCACTAATAACATTAGTCCACGATGAGCAGTGTCCATTGATTACCACTCTCTGTCTTCTCCCCCTCAACCACCCCTTTATCCATAGCAGCAATTTGCCTCCAATGTCACACTGCTGCAATTTGTGTAGCAGTCTTCCATGTGCAACAGTATCAAAAGCCTTTCTAAGATCCAAGTATATAATATCAAAGTTATTCCCTGCATCCAGTTCTTTTGTGACTGCATCATAGTATCCAATCAAGTTGGTCAGGCAACACTTCCCCTTAACAAAACCATGCTGTGTCTGAGCTATAACTGAAGTCTTGTCTAAATGATCCTGCAGTGCTTCTTTAACCAGTGCCTCCATTAATTTTCCTGGAACAGAAGTTAAGCTCACAGGTCTATAATTACTTGTGTCAGCCTTTGATCCTCCTTTGTGAATTGGGGTCACATTTGCACATTTCCAGTCTATGGGTACCTCCCCTGAGTCCAAGGAAGCTCTCATAATTATAGCTAAGGGTTTGCTTACTTCCTTTGCTGCCTCCTTTAATATAACTGGATAGATCCCATCCACCCCGGGTGCCTTTCTTGTGTTTATCTTCAACAGTTTCTCCTCCACTTTACTCCCAGTTATTTCAAGATTCTGTAGCTTACTGTTAGAGTTGAATATACCTCTGGCATTCCCCTTGCTGAATAACTCCTCATGTGTGAATGTCGATGCAAAATATTCATTTAGTTGGTTAGCTACCTGAGCAGGATCATCAACAGTTGACCCATCAATATCAAGTGGACCAATCTGATTCATCCCCTTCCTTCTAGAGTTTACATAAGTAAAGAACTCTTTGCTGTTTTTCTTTGCATCCCTTGCCAAGGATTTCTCGTAATCTGCCTTCGCCTGCCTAACCTCCTTTGTAACTTGGTTGCATATCAACTTGTATCTATCACAGGCTTCTGTGTCATGTGTTAATTTGTAAGTATCCCATGCATTTTTCTTCTCTGCCATATGCCTCATTAGTTCATCTAATTTAAATCTAATATTGGAGGTTTGAAGGGAGGGCCAAAAAGTGTAACAGGGGGTGGAGCATGTGACTGGTCGGTCTGTTGAAAAGTAAGCTCAGTCCATTCTTTAAATATTTCTTCCTTCATATTGATTTGCTTATGGCTCTGTTTCTGGAGTCTTTTAGATCTTTTCAGCTTATCCAGGGCAAATTGGTTGCAGACAAGTCGTTTTTGTCTTAAGAAGAGAGTCCTTGCCTTTTTATAGGCGCTGAAGTTTTCGGCGTCAGCTGATTTTCTCCAACGTCTGTAAGCCTTCTGTTTCTGGAGAAAAGTTTGCTTGATTGTTTGGTTAAACCACACAGAGGTTCTGGAGGTGATGCGTATTTCTTTTGCAGCTCCCTCTTTGGCTATTCCATAAACCTCTTCGGCTAGGTGGCTTAGAGCTACATCAGGAGGGACAGTGAATAGGTGTGTCCAGTTGAATTCTCTGAGATGTCTGAGGATGATTTCTGGTTTCAGGAATTTTGTAGAAAAGGTTAGTTCTCTCTCAGGTTGGTTTTCTTTTCTGGGCAAGTGATGATTGTGATTTTTTTTGTAAGGCGATTTCACATGTGATAGGATTGTGGTCAGAGTAGAATTTAAAAGAAGAGGTGATCATAGATATGTTGTCAAGATTATGGAATACCAGGTCGAGTGTGCTATTACCTCTGGTTGGGCTGGTAATACTTTGTACGAGGCCCAGGGCAGTAAATATGGCGTCCAGTTCTTTCCTGGCTTCTTCATGGCGTGTTGAAGTCACCGGTCACTATGGTTTTGAGGTTTGTTTCTAAGTTTGTAGCTATCCAGTTGTGTAGCTCCACTCACGAATCTTCAGTATGATCTGGGGAAAAATATATTACACAGACTTGAATCTGGGTATCATTAAACGATAACACTGTGGAAAGAGATTCAAAGTTAGATGTTTGGCTGGTTTTAGTTTTAGTGGGTTGAAAATGTTCTCTGAACACCAGTGCGACTCCACCTCCTCTTCTGGCGTCTCTAGAATTCTCTAGAGATCTATACTTTGTTGGCTGCGTGAGTGTATCTAGATGATTGCTCTTGGGTAACCATGTTTCTGTGATACATATAATTTCATATTCTTCAGTGAGCAGCATGGATTGAAGTGTGTTTAGTTTGTTGGTGAGACTTCTGACATTTTGGATGAAGCAACTGAGCTGAAGGCATTTCGGGTTCATATGTTCCTGATCTGTTGGTTACTATGTCGAATGGTTGATTTCATCGGTGGAGAAATTTTCTCTATGAACCCTGTCAATGAATGGTTTAACCAGGGTTTCTGGTGGCCAGATTTTGGGATCTAGAATTATGCTTTGTTTATCCGGAGGACAGAAAATTACAAATGAGGTATAACTTGGGCGTCTTGTTTTGACGGGTTTCACTTCTACCTGTGCTGCGATATGTAATTAATGATAATGAAATTTTACATGATTATTTCATAAAAAAATTTCTAGCCTACAGACGAGTAAGGCTACTGGAGTTGATGGAATATACCCTATAATTTTAAGGGAGGCTGCAAGTGAGTGCATCGAACCATTAAGGCTAATTATGAGAGCATCACTGGACTCTGGAGCGATTCCGTTGGATTGGAAAAGTGCCAATGTGTCTCCAATACATAAGGGCGGTTCTAAGAGTGAAGTGGGAAATTACCGACAGGTAAGTGTTACTTCAGTGGTAGGGGAAACCATGGAGACAATGATCAAGGGTGGAATTCAGGATCATTTATATAGGGTCACCCATGAGCTGAATTTAGGGAATAATCTCTATATTGTTTATTTAGATTTCAGCAAAGTACTTGGCTCAGTCCCACATGAGCGGTTTCTTTATAAGCTGAAACAGGTTGGAATCACAGAGTTGGAATCATGTGGAATATTAATATGATGATGCCGCTAATGTACGTACACCACAGCCTTTTGGGAATAAACTAATCATGAACATAGTTGATATTAATTAACTTAAATTTGAAGGACTGAAAACTAGATCACCGATTTCTTTCACTTACTTGATATTCCGATGTACAGACCTGCAAACGGGGTGGTCGAAACTTTCAATTTTTCGCATGGCTTTCAAAAGGACAGCGTAGGATTGTGCAGGTAAAAATTCCTTTAAGAGGAAACCTCGTGGAACCTTGAAGAGAATTTCTTGAAGCAGTTGCTTCTGAGGCTTTGAAAGGACATCCTCGGCGCAAAATACCACCTCTGTGTGGGAAGATGGAGAATTCCAGGACGTTCCTTCATGTTGGATCATACTACTCCCGGAACAAGACCTGGTCAGAAGTCTTTTCAAGACTCTCTCAGCCATTTTTCTTAGGAAAGGAGTGGACATCTTTACACTTCACAAAATCGTGTCCAGAGCTACGTGGATTACTCAGTTATTATATTCTAAGTACCTGTTGCGGATAAAGAGAAATTTTTTCATTATATGACTGTCATCTGAACACGTGATAAACGTTAGTGCGTACCACCCAATAAGAAAGTTCCCTTCCTAATGTCGCTTATCATTAAAGTATCATTTTATGCCAAGAACTTCTGTTTTACGAGTTTCTCCAAGTTTGTAACAAGGAAGCGCATAAAAACTTCTTTAACAACAAAACATCTTCCCAGACAAAATGTTTTTGTTTATAATACTCTCGTACTCAGTCACAAGTGAAATTTGAAACACGCCATAGCGTATATTGCAGCACTCAGATAACAATGGGGCGTATATTTTTGTGAGGCCGTGTATATTCGAATGTGGTCCCCACTTTCTAACCACAGCACTATTAAAATAAGTTTCGGTATCTTGAAATAGAATTTAACAAGCATTTAAGTTATATTTATATTAGAAAATCTACATTTAAAATACGCAGTTTAGGTGGTTTCCATTTCGAGATGAATCATTTTTAGCTAAGCAATGAGGGAAGACACTTCCCTTCCTCCTCAATCTTCATTAATGTGTATTCAAAGTAAGATTGTTGAGCATGAGGAAGAGTGCGTATATAATTAGGTAATAACAGTACTGCAGTAGTTAAGGAAAATATCGCTAATTACATTCCAAATATTTTTTCGTCTATTGCTAAGGAGTTACTCCAATTTGAAAACACCCACCTCATTCAACATTCAGTTCCTTATTCAGGGACTGTTTATATGTGCTTATCACAAAAACTCCACTCTAAACTTAAAAGTAAAAAGCTCTTCCACATAGAAATAAGGATATGGCTACTTATTTTTATTGAGTACCCTATCCAGTGGGCATCAGTGTGTGATGTCTTATCCTAAATCTTATCTTAATATGACATAAGAGTGTCTCGAGCAATATTTCTCGACGTCTTCATACGCCTTCGTGGTTTATACAGTTAGCATATAGTCATCGCCCTCCCCACCTGGAAAGATCTCAGTTTGAACGTCAACGATGCAAGGAATTTTTAAGGGTCTTTTTCACAACGTTCGGTCTTGGGCGATGTTCATGGTTTTTTTCTCCAGAAACTCAACGTTTTTCGTCCAGAAAACAGCAAATCGATCAAATGCAATTTACAGACATATTGTATATGGCCTGACTTACCCATGCGCCTAAAGCTCTACAATAAACAAGTCTTCAATATTCTGCATCACATTCTCTAATCTTCCAGGAATGACATACCTTATTGCGAAACTTCTTGTGGATCTTCCTGTACAATTGTGTCCGTATTAACGTGTAGAATACAGTTCCAATCGGCCACCCCTTCCTAACCACTGAGTTTCTGTCGTAAACCTCTTAACCATTAAAAACTCTCACCGATCAAAAGCGTTCCTTGGTTCATAAACATTAAAAAAATGCGAATGATAAGAAAGATCGACTTTCATCTCTATTTTCTCAATAAATCCTTCCAGTTTTTTTTGCCAAAAAAAAAAAAAACTGGAAGGTTTATGGGACCCTCTGATTTTTAACTTGCTGGAAGCCGTTCAATAAAACGGGGAGACTCACAAAACAAATCTAAAATGTTGTGATGTAGTCTACTTCCATCCGTGCTTATTAAGAAAAAGTTTCCCAAGTCGACCACGTTTCATATGCAATAATGTTTATCAAATCCACATAAACCTTATCCTATCAGTCGTTTCTGTGTACATCGATTGGTCACTTTATTGAGTACACCTATCAAATAGCGAGTAGTATCCCCTAGCCTACAATTTCCAATCCTCTCCATTTAGTCCTCGCCACAGCCTGAATTTGCGTGTCATGCAATCAAAATGTTGAAAGCGTGTCACAGGGATGCTCGCCTACGTTGATTCACTTGACTTCCCACAGTTGTTGCAAATTGAACAATTGTCGTTTACTACTGTGCCGGATATTATTTGGGTACTGGACCAATCTGGATACACCTGTGATACAATCGCACTGGAAAACTCCAGTAGGATTGCAATTTCTGTGATATTCATACCAGCCTATCTTACGCCGATCAGATCTTCCGCAAGTGCTTGATCTCGAGACGCTGCAATTTGCAGAACAGAAATCTTTCTAGGTAAGAGCAACCTTTTGTTCCCTTCACCAATGTGGTTGCCCTTCTCAGCACTGTTCCACAGCAGACAGCAGATCTACATTCTTCCTAAAGTAAGTCCTCCAGACATGTATACAGTACTGAAGATGCGACATAACCATGGCCTCAGGCAAAAGAATAATCACTTCCTTATCATGTTGAATATTTCTAACCTGTGGAACAGTGCCAGTCGCATGTTGATAAAATGCAAATGCAGTTCTCAAAGATATCCTACAAACATCTAATCAAGTATAGGAAAGTGAACAGTTTTCAGGAATTAAAATCAAACAATATTTTTAATACCATATCATACGTTTCGATAAACGAAAGGAAGGAATGCAAGCTCCAAAGCTAAGAGGTCAGATCAATGTCAAATGAATGATATAATAATCTCAGACAAGCGTTTATTAGAAAAGCTACGGAGGTTAAAGGTTGGCAAGACTCCAAGGGAAGATGGTACACATTCTGTTAGTACTGAAATAATGTTTTGCATGACTTGTTGAAGATTGGTCATTTCATTATTTCGTAGTAAGAAAACTCAGGGCCTTGCGTGATAACCAAACATTATGTACGGATGAGAGCTCCAAAACCCTTTATCAATAAGAGAACGCAATAATTTTATTCTAATCAGGAAGTAACATGAAACTGCACAGTTAGTTTGAAATGCAGTTAAAATTTCCTTTTCAGGAAGAAATATGATTTAATTGCCTTTGCCCATGAATCAGATAAAGATACGTGATTCAAATCTTACTGGAACGCTAAAAACAAAGTCAGATCTACTAGAAGTTCGCTTATATGAAATTGTTTCGTCGAAGCACTGTAATTGATACGACGATAAGTAATCTCTGCGTTAATTTGATTCTTTCTAGAGTTTTTAAAGGATTACTGGATAAACATCTCACCCAATTTCTGAAGTAGCCAAATAGAACGGTAAGTTGACAGTATATTTAAATGCGTTTTCATTTCTAGCACAAAAAAATTCGTCTTTTGAGCATGGAAAGAATAGTTCTAACGCTATTCGGTGCACGAGAGTGGTATCAAAAAGATTTTTCTTTGGCCATGTTCTGCATTTACCTTCTGTAAAACCTCCACGAGTGGCTAGGAAGTTTTACAATGTATATGGTGTCTGAGTTTATGATCGTGTTCATCATCATCAGCCATTTTCAATCGACTGCAGGATGAAGGCCTCTCCAGTAACTTTCCAGTTCCTTCTGTTTTGTGCAATGGCCATCCATTTACTACCCACAAACTCATGAATTTCATCTTATCCATCTCCGCCGTTGTCTTCCAGGTTTTCTTCTAGCCCCTCTTGGGTACCATTCTATTATTTTCTTAGTGCATCTGTCATCATGTCTTAGAGCTATGTGTCCTGCCCAAGACTATTTTAGTTCTTTGGTTTTGATAACAATCTAGCATATGATCGTGTTACTGAATCGTAACCCTAAGCATTTTTCGTTCTGGACCTCTTAACTCCATTTCTCCTCCTCCAAGCTTTTAATTCCCGGATTTCTGTTCTCTCGGTGAAAAACCTTACACTTTGAATCTTTTAAGCTTCAGTTGCCATTTTTCACATCATTTGTGCAACCGATATAAGCCATTTTGAAATAAAATAGCCTGGTTCTGTTCGTTGAATTCTTACCTTTACATAATCATCAACAGACTTTCATAACTTGCCTGCATTATCTTATCGGTGTCACCAAGGTAAATAAGAAACGAAGTGGCTCAACCACTGATCTCTGAGGGATTCTACTTGCTACACTGGTCCACCCTGGTGTTATGTCCAGTTATTACTATTCGCTGTTTCCTATCTTCAGCCCTTGATTCAACGAAGGATCTTGCCATTGATCCCGGTTTGTTCAAGTTTATTAATATCTTTTCATGGGGAAACCGTATCAAAGGCTTTGCTGAAGGGAACGTAAGTAATGTCAAAGTTGTTTCTTGCATCGAACTATTTTATGGATTCGTCATGATAATTAACTAGATTTGTTACTCAAAACTCTCCACTGACCCATATGATTCAATAAGGATACCATTCATCGAGATGATCCTGTATTGTATCCTTAACCCGTGACTCCGTGATCTTGTCTACCATTGAAGTCAAACTCACTGCCTATAGTTTCCTATCACTTCTTTCGCACCTCCTTTGTGGATTGGGAAGCTCTTACTGGTTCTCCAGTCCAGGAGAACCTTTCCGGAGTCTAGTGATGATTTCACTAACAACCCAATCGGATGATGCCTTCACATGCAGCCTCTTTAGTATAATAACAGGATGCATTCCATTCATCTTCGAACATTATTTCCGTCTCAACTTTTGTTCTTGCTCATGTACACCCATACACATATGTAATAGACTTATTTACTCTCAACTCCATATAATTTTCTTTCAGTTGGATATATCACTTAATTTACAGCATTCTAACTCCTTATCACTGATCTCTTGTAGTTCAAATAGTATCTCAACTCTGAAGATCATTCCAATTAACAGAACCCAAGAAACACCTAATCCATTACAATCCCTCTCTCTCTTGAAACTGAAATCCTTCACTTTCCCTTTCCACAAAAATATCTGATAAGCGCTAGATTGAAGTTGCCCACAATGAGGCAGTCTCACTTTGCTGCCCTCTCAAATTGTCTGTAGAGATTATTGTCAATGCTCCTCAGAATCGTTTGGTATCCAACATATCCCGGCTGTTATCTTCCATCTGATTCATAACATCCTCCATCTGAAATTGATATAACCATGGATATAGTCTGATTGCGCTCAGTGAGCTTTCGATAGGAAGCATATTCCAACTCCCCTTCTCCGACCTTCTCTGGCCCTCCTGAACATGCTATTATCACCATAATTAAATTATTCAAACGCTCTCTCTGTATAGCACCATGTCTCGGTTAGTCCTATTATACCATCATTGATTGACCTACGTTAAAGCTGAAATTCGCGTAATTACAATACTTCTTCAAATAGGTCTCTTGGGTTGACAAAATAATGACTCAGTAGTATTGAGTTATTTACAATACTACTCCTGGAATATCTATGTAAACAAATGAAACCGTGTCTCTTTTAGCTTTTTAAAACTCCGAATGAATTACCAAAATTAGCAGTTTCCTGAACTCTTAAGGTTTCTTCAATGACTTTTGCCCCCCCCCTTCTGTTCCAATGAATTCCATTTTCGCAAAACCACCGAATTTTGTTAACTAGGGCAGAGCACGCTGTGATGGTTTTTATTCCTAGAGGATATTTTCATTCCTTGCTGACCTGTTATCCCGTGTTTCGAAAACCATTTCAGTTCCTCTTTGCACCATTATTTCCAGCCCAAATTGGAATCTCCTTCCCATCTCCGCGTTGTTTTGTTGTGTTGTCCTGGCCACTTGGCAACCCCGAAGTGGTAGTCAGCTGGACGACCTCTGGGACGCTTTCCTAAGGAGGCGAATATACAAATAGATAAATATTTACCGTTTAGCCATGGAACAAAAAGAGTGTCTCACATGTCCACTTCATATACTACAAAGTATTTTATAGCAGGAGTAGTTAAAGCAAGAGTTTAAATAAACTGCTCGACAAAATTAACAGAAGAACACGTAGAAAACTTGCAATGAAGCGGGACAAAATTTGGTATGGTCGTGGTGTACAATAGAATACAGCCAGAAACTTCGGACAAATACAAGGGACCAGAAGGTCACATTACAGAAGTCGATACAAGCTGCTCGAAAATATTGTCACAGTATATGGCATATATGATTCCCTCCAACTGTAAGCAGGCCTGACAGTGGTGAACCTATAATATTATATAAGGGTGTCTATAAGATTCTGTGGCAACGAATCCCATTCTTCCATCAGCGCACACCTTAGCTCAACAAATGACCGAGAAGTCGGCTGTCGGCGTACAGCGCGATGTCCAAGATGTTCGATCGGGTTTTAGCCTGGTGTTTGTGCTGGCCACTGCAGTCATTGCATATCTTCAGTTTCAAGGTATTCCTCCACCACTTGAGCTCTATGTGCAGTGCAGTTGTCGTGCCTGAAAAGAAAATCTGGGTGAACTACACCCCTAGAAAGTTGCATATAGGGTTCGAGGATCTGTTTTCGCTACCTATGCATAGTAACGGTATCCTTATCAATAAACACGAAGAGGGCTGTTGATCATTATTCTGCCCCACACGAGAACACCGCCTCCACCGTAAACGTCCCTTTCTTTTATGTTGGAGGGATGGTACCGCATTCCTCCTTGTCTACAGATTAACCACAGAATACTCGCAATTTGCAGCCAGCATATACAGAACAATATGGCTTTAATCGTTGATGCGTCTAAAACCTTACTACACCTACATCAGCACAACAGGTCATGTTCTATACTTTCCTGTTTCTGTTTTATACAAAAACCAGACCATGAAAAAGACAGCATTTGTACATTATTGAAGATAACCTTGGCCTGGCAAAGATAAAATACCATAAATCAATGAATAATAAATTAAAATCGTGAACAGTCAATACAGCATTCTGACAATCTGTGGCAGTGCATTACAAGAAGTCAACTCATTCGTTTCTGTTTGATGTAACTTGTTTTGTTCCGCACAGGTGGGGATGCCACCTGCGCGGAACGAAACAAGGTTGAATATCGACCTCTAAAAGCGATTAGTCATGTAGTCGGAGATTTGAAAGCCCCGAGGACATCTGTCTTTAATGTTTCTTCTTAGAATTAAGCAGAGGAAAAAAAATTCAATTTATTTTATTTTATTTATTATTATTTTTTTGTTGCCTATGTGAAATTTTGTGATTCGGTGTAAAGTTTTGCTGCTGATTAAAAAAATAGTATTACAATTATTAGCATTGTATTGGCATTGGCCATACAATTTCGTTTTGAATTTTACCAAACTCTCCGCCTAGACCCCTTGGCAGGCAATGTATTCCAGCGATCTACAACAGAAAATAAACAGCCTTCTGTTACTTCCCACAATTTTGTATTTGTGCTGCTGAATGGTTCGTGTCTGTCTTTCTCTTTTCAATTGTCTTTCTCTCTCTTTGATTGTCCTTCTTGTGTGTACAATAAAAAGTTCTAAATACCTCAGGATGATTTCCTGCATTTACAGCGAGTGATTTCCCATGAAATATATCTAAAGGACACACCTCATGGGAAATTGTATCCATTTACTTGCCTTTAATGCCACACTGTTCCAAATTGCACAGCCTAATATCAAAATTATTGTCTGCGTCCTTTTCTTTCCTTTCTGCATCAGAGTATCCAATTAAATTGGTCAGATAAGATCGCCCCTTCACAAATCCATGCTAGGCCCACAGTATAACTGAGTTCCTGTCTAGGAGGTCCAGCATTTCTTCTTTAACAGTGATTACATTATTTTCCCTGGATGGAACAGATATTCAGCTTATTATTCATATCACCCTTTGTGAATTAGAGATAAGGATGTTCTAATAATATGGTTAAAGGTTTGCTGCCTCCCTTAATATAATTGGATAGATCATTTCTTCCACAGAGCCTTATTATGTTTAACTTCAACAATTCCTCCTCCATTTTCCTCTAAGTTATCACAAAATCATTTGATAGGCTTCTGGCGTGTCTTCCCTGAAGAACTCCTCACGCGTGAATGCCAAATATTTATTCAGTTTGTCAGCAACCTGAGCAGGATCATCGACAATTGACCATCGATTACAAGTTGGCCAATGTGATTCACCCCTGTTCCTTCTAGTGTTTACATAATTAAAGAAAGAAGTCATTGCTGATTTTTTTTCTATCTTTTATCTCTACCCTGCGCATCTATGAAAAAAGAAAACTTCAAAAGGAGAAGTAATAATAAAATTATTTGTTGCAACTGGATGTTTCAATAATAATAAAAACTTGAAAGACCAGTGTGTGACCTCATGTAAGTGAAATTACAACTGTTTCCTTTTAAAATTAAAATCCTTTTTCGTGTACTTCTACTACTATAGATTTATATCCTATTGTTCGGGTCCAAGATTGTTTCAAGGAAACAATGCACTTACCTCGATTACAGTTCATTATGATGATGATTGATAACATCACACAAGATCTTAGCGAGAAAATAATTTCGTTTTCAATACAAAGAATTGGAAAACATAATAAAATTGCTCATAAATCTGTTTTTCAATAATTTCTTCTTGATATTACAAGGAAAGTTTGCTTACTTTGTACATAAAGAATCTGTAAGAACCATGAGCAAAGCAATAGCCCCGCTTTCCAGAATTTGCCAATTTTTACGCCAAACTTCGACTACATCACGTGATCACCCACACTCTTTAACTTCTGCTGATATACGAAAGATGGAAATATTACCCACCGATGAGACAATTTACAAGAAACCGAAACGTTTACCAACAAATGGCATCTTCGCCGTACAGGACCTTCTCACTAGTGATCAGAAACAACTGCTCGAGAGATGCCTCACCCATTTTCCAAGAGGGTTGAGGTTGAAGGATTCACTTCCTGCAGAAGTGTACAGTAACTTAACCAATTTTGTGGATACGATCAAGGAACTGGATCATCCTGTCTGTAAATCTATCTACTTGGATCTCAAGTAAGTTGTCTCTATATTTTTTAATGTAACACTTAGTGACCGCTTTATTAGGAACACCAAGAGCGAGTTGGTACCCCTTTAGCTTTCGGTGCAGCCTGAATAAGTTGTCGCGTATACTAAACGTGGAGTAGAAAATGTCACAGGGATAGTGGCCCATGTTGACTCAATAACTTTCCCCAGGTGTTGCAAATTGGATGTTTGCGGATCTCTACTGCGAAGAGTTTGTTACACATGCACCAGTGAGATGCTCAATCCATTTGCGCATCTCACTGGTGCTCAGTTGGATTGAGATCTCGTGAGTGGGGAGGTTACGCCAGTAGGCTGAATTCATTCTTATGTTCTTTGAAAATCAGGGTTGTACAATTCTTGTGTCTTGACTTCACACAGCTATATTCATCTAGTTCAAAGAACCTGTTAGTTGATAGTACACTAAATCCATGTGTTGGTCAGAGACCAATTCTTGATGTATGTGTGTTTGGCCCAGTGGATGACTGACAAGGTTGCATCGAACTGGATTCAAAAAATAATTTTAATATTAAATATTTGGATTTCATGAAAGATTTTGATGCTGTTTCACATAGAATGCTACAGTACAAATTGGAGCAGTATGGCATTGAAGGAAAGTTGCTGCTATGGATAAAAGGATGGTCCGATGCGAGTGGCAATCAATGAACACTGCTCGTCGTGGACTAATGTTATTAGTGGAGACCTCCAGGTTTCGGTGTTGGTTTCTATATTTATCAATGATATTGATGAAGTTATATATCAGGTTTAATGCTCAAGTGTGCAGATGATACCAAGTTTGACAGGGTGGTTTATGACATGCAATGACAAATCCCAGTGGAACGTACCAACTGTGTGGTAGTACACTCAAGGTGGTGGAGAATGAAAAACTGGGGGTAATTGTGTTGTCAGATATGAACTTTTCAGAGTAGTGCAGACAGGCTGCCACAGCAGCTCATGGTGCTCTGCAGGAACTTTGTTAGTAGGGATAAGGAGGCGATTATCCCTTTATACAAAGCGATGGTCAGGCCTCGCCTTTAGTACTGCATACAGATCTGGAGGCCTCATTTTAGGAAGAAGAAATACCCAAAACAGCGTATTGGGTTAGGAACCTATAGTTTTATTTGACAATTGAGTATACCCTGCTTTAATGGATGTTGCAGATTTCGGGCTATCAAATGTTAATATTATGTTCCGAGTCGGAACTAGAGCATTGTCTCGTTTGGCATATATGCGCTTTACATGCACAATTCCTTGGTCTTGTAATTCATTTTTCAGCTCTTCTTCTGAGAAATTTATGAGGCCCCACTCAGCAATCACACCCTTATAGGTGTTTAAAGCAGCATGAGGGGAAACAGTGATGGATAATCCTCCAAAGGATGTTAGTTTTTGGAGCCGTTCGTCTGAGACCTCAACAAGTAGGTCGCCACATCGAAGACGCCGGGTTATTTTGGCGATCCTATTAGATTTTTTAGGTGTTTGTGTTTTAAAAGGCGAGAGACTACCTAAAGACTGTTATTGAGTAGAGTACGATACATGATGCATTGGAGCTTTTCTCTTAATAGTATCAGTTTTTTGTCTTTTGGCACTGCATGAGTTAGAGTCTTCTATCTCATGAGTAGCCATGTTAATATCCTTAGATCCTGTAGAGGCAATCATTTTGCTCCTTTTCGCTCTGGAAAGATTAACTTTTCTTTCCAGGTTACCGGCCCTGCCACGGGGAGGCAGGAGCAGTGCCACAAGGGTAACCCTGAGTTAGTTTGGTTAGTACTATTGAAGAATCAGAAAGGTGAGTTTCCTTTCTGGAATTCTGCCTAGTTCTTGTAGTGCTGAAGTTACGCAATACAACTAAATAATGTAAAAACTATTTAAAACCAAAATAAAACTATTCGCTTTGTACACGCAGTATAGAGCTCACGTGGAATCGCTTGGCACCCGGGGCCTCCATTTCTATGATGTTGGAGGGATGGTATCGCATTTCCCGTTGTCTTCAGATGAAATAACGTCTAGAATCTGTTTGTAGGCTAAAACGGGACTCCTATTTTACTGTGAACAGTATCGCCGAAGACACTGTTCACAATAAAATATTCGTGAAAAACATTTTGTTCTATTAATTTTGTCGAGCAGTGTATATCATATCCAAGAAACAGAACATATTAGAAGATTTTTAATTGAATGCCAGCAGTATTAGAATCCAAGAGATAAGGATTAGTATAGTGAACTTTGGATGAACTCTACGAAAAATTAGCAAAGAGTATTGCATGCTAGAAGATTGTAAGTAATAGTATAGAGTTAACAAATTTTAAACGTATTTTTGAATACGTTCTGCTATAGCTAAAGGTGCATCAGGCTATGAGTTAAGGGAATGTTCATTGGAGATCAACCAATTACTTTTTTAACATACATGGTCAAGGATGTTAAAATAAACTTTCAGCAACATAGACATAACTAAATATATGGAAAATCTAAAAAGGCGTTGGAGGTACATTCTCTATAGATTCTTGATCTAATAAACAAATAAATCTGAAAGTGATCCATTACTATATTTAATGCCACCCATATACCATGTTGGGGGACAGAACAATAGAAAGGGTTACAAATTTGACTATTTTACAATAATAATTACAAATATCAAAATTACAAAAATTATAATTCATTATGAATTTTAAATGTAAAGTACTATGTTTGAATTACGTTACAATAGAAAACATATAGATTTAAGTAAATCCAAATACAAAGATTAAATTCTTACCTGCTGACAGATTCCTACTTGCCGATTCTACAAAGTCCTCTTGGACATCCAGGCAAGAGGTGCTTCTGGCAATTAATTTATAGGTGAGGGATTAAATCCATCTTAAGCAAGTACTTTAATTTCAGAAATGCGTTCAAAATTTGTTATATGGCCAATAGAATGGTGCCAAGTTTTCTACCTTGGATCCGAGGGTTCTTGTGTGGTGAACTTTGCTCTCGGGTGACCTTTGCTCTCATACTCTTGACATCAATATAGGCTGGTTCTGGAGGAAGTTGCATGCGGGGATCCCAGAAAAATATCATTTTCTCCCTAAAAAGTATGCCACTTGATCTAATAAAATTTCAAGGAAAAATTCTTTAGCTATCACATAGTGTTGAATCCAGGGGTAGGGGTGACCAAGGGTGAGTTTCACCTCTGGTGGAATAAAATTCCCCCTCCAGTGAAAAAAAATGTATTTTAATACACTTTTAAAAGAATAAATGAAAGCATCAGAATTTACATGCAACGTGAGCAACAAAACAAAGACGCTGGTAATCCGCAACCATGCGTCACCAGGATTAAATATTTTCTCGCAGGGCCTGTCAGGTGACACGATACTACCATCTGAATGATTATCTAAAGTCTAAACGCGTCACGTCAACAAAAAATGCAGACTTCCTAACAGTCTTTGCAGCAATTGAAATTGGATCTTGAATTTTACCACCTTATGTGTCAAATCCAGTGTTTACACCAGGGGGTGGGGGATGTAAACTTCGAGAGTACACGTAGGGGGAATATATATTTTTATTATTATTTAATATTTACAGTATATGTATATGTTAGAAACAACTCTGAATATTATAATCAGAGAATATGAGAAAACAAAAGGAAATATTTATTTTTTAACATTTAAATACTAACAGAATACCATCAGTTCACATTAATAATGTCAAAATCACTTATTAAAATTTGCAAAAAAATCATACAAACAAGTCACTTTTAAGCGGAAAAAATAATAAAATCGGATATTTTTTCCGGGATTCATATCGTCATATATAGTGGGTATCATAACATGTGAGACCCACTTGGGACATAAAATAAATTTAAAAAAAAAGGTTAATGTAAACGTAGGTCTGATTTCAACTTCTTTCCGCATTACAGCCATTTTTGTGTTCCAGCAATTCTTTCCATAATCTAAGTTATCATAACTGACTCCATTCAAATGTTTACAAATACTTTTTCTTTTTTTAATGAAAACACAAGAGATATTAGAACCTATAGTACTAGTACCGTACTTGGGCTGGAGGTTGAGAAGACGAAAGAAGATATTTGTTGACATTGGACTTGAACTTCTGTAGATTGCAATTTTCAGGAAATACGTATGAAGGAAGGTTGTTCCAGAAAACGGCAGTTGAATGAATAAACGAGGAAGATGAAAAGTTGGTTCTGTGAGTTTGAAGATGGACAGTAAATGGATGTTGGCTGGACATGTTCGGACTGTTTTGTAAGAGAGAGCGGGAATTATAGAAGCCAATTCAGAAGAACAGTGCCCATGAAAGTATCTGTAGAAGAGGCATGCAGCAGAAACAGTGCGTCTATGAGAAAGCGAGTGGAGAGACTCTGTTAGAGATGAATCATTAACTGCCCTCTTCTGAATGGAATCAAGAAGCCTGAGAGAGGTTTTGGAGGCACCACCCCAGATGTGGGAACAGTATTCCATGTTAGGAAGGATTTGCGAGTTGTGCAGAGTGAGCAGCTGTTTGGAAGAAAAGTAACGCAGAGAGCGAAAGAGAAAACCAAGTTTTTTAGATGCGGAAGAAGCAATATTTGTAATGTGCTTGTGCCAAGAGAGATTAGAAGTCAGGGTAATCCCCAAAAGGGATATACGTTATTTTGCCCAACAATCGGAGTGTCACCAAAGATATAGGAGCAGAGAAATCCTTTTTGCGAGATATAAGACAAGACTGAGTTTTAGAAGGATTGAAATCAACTAAGTTGTTTTGCCCCCACTGGAGAATTACCTGCTACCAATTTAAGGAATTGGTAGCAGGTAATTGCAACTGCTTGTCAAGAGCAACTGCTTGTGTTTGATGAAACACAAGCAGTTGCTCTTGACATCTGCTTGTGTTTCATCGAACTTTTCCATTGAGTTTTTCCATAAATGGGTAACATAAGCCAGGATATCACCAGTGGATCGACACTGGCGGAATCCATACTGGTGATCGTTGATCAGACGGAAGGTTTCTAGGTAGTTTAAGAGTTGGCGGTTAATTGATTTCTCCATTAATTTAGAAAGAGTAGTAGTAGGTGCAAAGAGTAGTAGATAGGAGGGATTTGTCACTCTTTTTAAGAACTGGCTGGATATGAGCAAATTTCCAAGCAGAAGGAAAAACACCGTTGGAATAAAACAGTGAAAAAAGGCGGCAAAGAACAGGAGTAAGTTCAGGAGCACAGATTTTGAGAACAAGTGGAGAAATACCATCAGAACCTGGAGCTTTCTTAGCATCAAGATTCGTCAAAATCCTTTTGACTGAAGACCACAGGAGGCATTGAATGGAGCGTGTTGGGAATGTTGGGAGCTGTTTTACTAAGATTATTAATACATGAGTTGGAAGAAAAATGGGATGCTAGCAGGTCAGCTTTATCCATGGCTGAAGTGACAACAGAACCATCTGGTATGGACAGAGGTGGGAGCAGAGATGGGCAAAAGTTGCGGCCAATAGCTTTTGCAAGAGACCAGAATGCTCGTCTACTATTAGGACAAGAAGTAAGTTTTCTGTTCTTAGCCTGTTCAAAATCTAGTTTGGACTGATGAATAACTGCTTTACAATTGTTGCGAACTTTGGTGTAGGCAGAAAATGAAACTGAAGAATTAGAAACAAGCCAATTACGATATGCAACGTTCTTCTCTTGAACAGTCTTAGCACATTTATTAGAAAACCAAGGTTTACATAAAGGACGAGATTTTAAAGTGGAGTGTGGAATAAAGGTTTCCATTCCTCCAAGAATAATTTCACCAACACGATCTGAGCAAACGTTGACATCAGAAGTTTGAAACAGTAATCCGACCAAGGAAAAGAAGAAAAGAAGTCTCGCAGGTCATCCCGTTTTGCATTCTTGTAATGCCAAACAACACGAGGTTGGGCATAGCCATGAGATAAAGGTTTCATTGGAGAAGACGCAATCACCAAATTGTGATATGAGGTGTATAAAGGACCACTCACTTCGACCGTGTACTTAGAAGGGTTATTTGTGAGAAAAAGATCAAGCGTTTTGGCGTTAATGTTAGAATTGTCCGTTATTCTTGTAGGTAAATGAACAATCTGTGCAAGGTCATTTGTAATTGCAAAAGCCTCAGCATCTCGACCAGTTGAGTCGGTGTGACCAGTAAACGGAAACCATTTGTAGTTGTGAACATTAAAATCACCAAGGAAAATTACCTCACTGTTAGGAAAGTTGGACTGGAGAAAGTCAAGTTGCAAAGAGAAGAATTCGAAGAGCTCCAAGTGATTAGTGGAGTTGGGAGAACGGTAGAGACAACAGATGAATTTGACACAATGAGGTAGAGAGATTTTAAGCCAGAGAAGATCGAAAAGAGGAAATTCTAAATTAACAAGTCTCTGATAGGGAATATCGGAACGTACATATGCACTGCTCGATATCTCAATAGAGGACTTTGGTGTAATCATATAAACAAGGTGCAGTAGTGTTCTTCAAGTGATCTCAGTTAGTTCTTCGGACAAGGCACTACTTTTGGAGTTTATTGTTAACATTGTGATACTGTTCATTTGCTGTGATAATGGAGGAGTCTGCCATTTCTTGATTCTTCAAATAAAGAGATGGCAGACATGCATATCACGTATGGACTTATTAGAT
>NC_143582.1:3190279-3270279 GCF_048544385.1 Mastigoproctus giganteus
CACGTTGTGAAAACGCCAATAAACATTTCTCACGTCATTAAAGGATTCGAACTGAGGTCTTTTCCACCGATGTGTGGAGGACGGCAATTCTATGCTATCCGCGAGGGCTTCATGTGAGGCCCACGAAATAAAGCAGAGTGTGATTTTGTGGTACATTACAGTGATTGACTGCTCTGTAGAAAAAAGATTGGTGTGACCATCTTCCTGTTGAAAAAAAGTGACAGCAAGAGCTCGACAATGATGCGCAGACATTTAAGATATGAGTGGAGGGACTGCAATATTTTCAAACGCTCCATTAACACCTTAAAAGAATGATGTCAGCAGACCTTTGCAGTTGATGACTAGTTGGAGCTGAAATAATTTGACAGGAGGTTGGCAGTAATTAAGCATCCTTGGATTGCAGTGTTAGGCTGAACTATACAAACATTTGGAGTGACCGGATGGGTGAAATGAGGTTTTTTTTCTTTGGCTGATGCTGTATAAGCTTGCTTTCTTGCATCAAGTTTGTATTTGAAGGCAATGTTTTCATTTTACACAGACAAATGAAATTTTAAATAAGAAATTTTGAATTTTAAATTGAGACGAAAGTTGCGAATATATTTACATTAAGTTTACTAACGTACTTTATAAAAACCATTGACTATTAAAAATGGTCCACTGCCAAACTTAATAATAATGAATCTAAGAAGACCAGTGACCATCTCTGACGATCGGAATTTTGTTTCAGGCCCAACAAGATATCCAGAGTGTGTTGAAATTCGACGAATCTACAGGACATCAGCTGAACTTTCTCTCGTTACCGGTTTCACTACTGCTGGTGGAGGATGAGGAAGTTCTCTCTCAGATCATGAGCTGCAGTAACAGCTCTCAACTGCTGAACTATTCCTTGGTATGTCGGTTGTCGTGTTTCCTCTGCATTTAAAACGTAAAAATGTAAAACTGAAGCGTATAAATTCATCCCACAAATATTCAAATTGTTATTTTTGTTTCAGGTGAGGGATCGAACGGTTGCACAGGGTGCACTCGATCAGTCATCCACCCACTTACAAAGATTCCAGCAGGACTGCCTTCGAATGGTTGAAGACATTCAGAAATCCGAATTTAGTGAATTGCTCAAAGAGATTTTATTGTCATTTGGCTATCACTGAACCCCTCACAAAAATGCAAAGCAAATATGTTTTAATATTTTTGTCGATTGTATTCACGGTGTTCTGTATCTTTATTTATGACTTTATACATAAAACGAATGCTGATCAATATTTCTAAACGATTAATCAGTGAACGCAGAACCAAAAGGGGGAAAAAAAAAACATTTTTGTAAATATGATATGGTTAATTAATCTTGGAAAGACATTAAGAGATTCTTCCAAATAAGCTCTTCGGGGAGAAAAAAAACCCTTACAGCATTTTCTAAAATTTATTATACAGATTGCATAAAAATCCATTTTAATATAGACAGCTTCTACAGGGATGGGAGACACTTAAATTCCAAGGATGCAAAAGAAAAATGTTTGATGATACTACCGAGGCAGTGGTAGATGGTTTGGAAAACTGCAAGCTAGAAGGTAGGGATACATAGATTAGCAATAGCCGCCGCCATAGGTGAAAGTGATTCTTGTACTGCTGGAAGGAGCAGCAGCCTGGAAAGCAATGTGAGGGATCATGTAATAAGTAATAGGAGTAAGAACAGGAGGATGTATGCTTGCATTACACCAATGCTAGGAGTATAGTAAATAATATTGTTATAATATCAGAGGCGTGGTGTCATTTAACTTTATTTATGGAGGTCTTCCACGATCTAATTTCCTTTTAAAAAGCATCATTTTAGTTTTATACGGATTAGTAGTTAATTTATAGTTTTGTGCCCAATAATACAAGTCAGTAAAAACAATATCAGCTTTATGTTCAAGGTTCCTAGAGTTCTCAGCCACTATAATTGTTAGATCATCAGCAAAGGCTATTATTCTGCAGCTATGATAGGATCGAACTGGCCAACTCTGTAAAATAAAGTTCCATATAAAAGGGCTGAGTACTGAATCCTGTGGACAGCCACGACAGACCTGTTTTTAAAATAAAGATTTTTGGATTTGGCAATTGCATATCTTTTACAAAAAATAACTTCCGAACAGTTTGCATAATTCTTGTGAACATCCAGCAACCCTCAATTGAGCCAGAGCTTCCCCCACCATAACGATTCAAAGGCACTCTGAAAATCCACAAAAATGACCAATTCATATTTGGAAACTGGATTCTCAATATGCGTCTGAAAGTCCACTATACCACCTTCTACTGGCCTTGTGGGTGTAAAACCATATCGTTTAGATGATATCATTCCTCGATATTCTATTAACTTCGTAGTACGCAACACCATCAACCTCTCCAATACTTTACCTAGGTTAGCAAGATAAACTATTGGCCGGTAGGATCCAGTATCTGATAGAGGCTTACCAGGTTTTTTGATTAGTTTCAATAAAGAAATCTTCCAATCCTCTGGAAAATATCCTCCAACAAGACATTTGTTTTATACCAAAAAGGAACAGATGCAGAATGAATCAATTTGTAAATCCTTGCTATAAATTCATTTTCTATCAACTCATATCCTGGACACTTCGTAAAAATAAATTTACCAATTGCATTTGCTAATTCATTAAGTACGTGTATATACTTGTGTACTGCCAGCCTCAAAACTTGTATATACTCCTAGCTGTACATTTGGGTATTCCTTCTAACGCTGGCTGTATTACTATTGAATGTAAAGGATATTCCAATATCCTAGATTTCTTATGTGGTTGAATTATAGTACAGTACGGTTCTTGAACTGATACCACATCTAACTGTTTTTCTTCGGATGTTTGTCGAATCTCATCCACTTCGAATTTACCATTTATTTGCAATATCCTTATTTTGGTATTATGTGCAGAATATACATAAAATCATCTTCTACAGTCAACTCATCCTGACCCAGACTCACATCAGTATTATTGTCTAACTACCTAACTATTCGAATGACGTCCTAACCTGTACTAGTTCGAGCGTTCGCAAATTCTGAGGACATTTGGCATCTTTGATCGAATGATATGAATCTCTTTTCTTCCTTTCACAATTAATAAAGGGTCTTGGTCTTTATTTGGACATTCCGCTAAAACAATCTCCTTTAGCACAATGACCACATGAAAGGGAATTTTGCGAACAGTATTTGGCTGTACGACCATATCCTAAATATGAAAAGCATTTTGACACAATCGTAAATGGCTTATGCTGGGCTAACTGTGATAGACTGATGCAGGACTTCTTGATTGGAGTGTAAATCTAAAAACTAATTCCCTTTTAACCTGTTCCAAAGAAATATCATACTCCTCAAGGTTTTTACAATGTAATTCTTCTAAAAATTCTTCTTGACTCAGTAAATTAGGGATATCATGCACTATTATAGAAGGATCTCCCTTCTTTGGAACTCCTGCAGCTATTCCTACAGAGGCGAGGGATTCTGACGCCGAGACACTAATCAAATCAGCTGTTGCAGCTGTCTTGAGAAGAACTTCCTTATTAAGAATTAACCGCGATGTTTAAACTTTAATTGCCTTAAATTCAGTTTTTAAGGTACTTGCAGCAGCATTCCTCACATCCATACTACTTTTATATCCATACTACAGTTTCCTCAGCAGTACAAAACTCTTCCGGCAGACTGAGATCCACTTACCACATCAACATGTGATTTCCTTGGCTTATGCAAAGTATCATGCTCGTACCCCACTTCGTCTACTTCAGATCTTAAGGATCTCATTCCCTTATTAGTCTCATCAGTCCCAGCATGGAATGCAGAAAAGGTTTGCACCACCTGCTACAAGAGTTGAGACCGTTTGATAACCTCGTCATTTATAGCCTTTAGTCTCTTATTTTCAATCAACATGGCTTTGGCAAGTTTCCAAATTGGTTTATTTATCCATAATGATATCATCCGCTTTCTTAGTTTCTCCCGAGAGAAAACTCATAATATCCTCGTGCATTTTTGAAATTCCCTCGTACATTGATGATATATCTTGCACAACTCGTCAGTCATTATAGCAACTTCATTTTGGGTATTAACAGCGTTATGATAATTTTCGAGACTATGACCAATATCATCAACCCCCAGGTGATTCCTCACTCGCTTCCTTATCCTGAAATAATTCCGACATAAGACTTCGATGTGGTCCTATTTGACCTTGATTAATTGCTTCTTGAATAAACAAACTGGGCATATTTTCTAACCTTTTTTTGACTCTCTAGTTCATTAGTATTTTCACTAGTGAAGTGTTCTGCAATAAGTTGAAGTTTTTGTCTATAGTCCAAATAGTAGTGACAATCAAATAAGATATGATCCACGTTCTCTTCAGCTCCACACAGACAAAGTGCAGTAGAAGACAGTCCTAGCCAAAATGGCCGCCATTTTTAACTTGAAAAACGCAATATGCACTGTATGACACAAATGGATAAAGATTTCCTTCCTGAATGTTACTTCTGTTATCCAAGTAGTTTCTCCAAATTACTAAAACTAAAAAAGTGTTTTCTGAGCAATTTTCAATAGATCTTTCTGATGTGTTCACAAAGACATTTATTGTTCTTTTTCAATTTATTTGAAATAAGCGCATCAAATATCGATAAGCGAATTGCTGTAGTTAAGGAAACTGCGTCCATCCAACGTTCTTTGAGAAATCTGCAGATATCAGAGAAGACGATTCATTTTCTTAGCAATTGTGCTTTCACTTAAACGCATTTCTCCTTGAATTTTCCATCGGCACTGCCGTGTGGTTATCAAAAACTTGAAAGTTCCTCATCTCAGAGTAGGAATTTTCAGCTGTTCAGTTTTTACCGAACTGTTCTGCACATTCTCACTAATAAGTTTGGATCAGCCCTCTGAAACACATGCTGACCTTCCTTTGCTCTAAACATCAGATTTAGTGCAACTTTTTTGTTATCACTCACTGATCTTTTCTATGCAAACAATTCGAGCAAAAATAATATCAGAAGACTTGACCCAAGGGACCGAAGAACGACCTAAATTCACTTTGCGCTGAACCTTCAACAAAATACTATAATTACAAGAGTATAAAGCACACAGACAAGAAATTCCTGCTGCCCCGACAAGTAGACTCTTTATAGGGTCGAAGAAAGGATTGAAATCTATAGTACGATATAAATTGATGTCATGAGTTGTATTACTGAACGTAATTAAGTTAGGAGTAAACAATTCGAAAATTGTAGATCTCTTAAAGTACCATTTATAACTGACACAATATAATAGCGTAGCTTAATTTAATTTATTATGATACTCACCTTTTTATAATTTGCATTGATGTTGGAATAAATTGGATGATAATTTTAAATTTAAGTTAGCATGAATAAGTTAGGATTTAAAAACAGAATTAAAATGTGCGCAAGGAAGTACAAAGTGCACGTTTTCGTCCTTGGGTGTCAATATTGAAATTTGAAACGATTTTAGTTATACGGTTGGAAACAGAAGGCCAATAGCCATAACAAGTGGCTTTCGTTTTACACGTCTTCAGTTGGCAATGGTAAAATGAGAGTAAACGCGTGTATTTAAGCAGACTAGGTTCCCGTGATGCTCCTGGATACACGTGGGAATTTCAGGTGCATGAGATTCCAGACCGGTGCTATGTTATAGGGTAGTTTGGAATTTAATACTTGAAGAGTGGAATGGCGGCGAAACCATTCTATAACTAGGGCTTCATATTGGAAAATTTTAAAACTGGATTTTAATTTAATAATAGGAATGGCTGAATCTACTAAGGGGGTGTGGTTGTGGGATTGAACATGTGTTGCTAATTCGGTATTGGACTGTCCCGTCCTAAAGCTATTGTAGTGGTAGTACGCACGTGTGTTTGATGTTTTGGTAGAACCGTATTTTGTGGTGGTGCTACCAATGTAGCACGTTACAGTTATCTTGACATTTTATTAAGTAGATGATATTATTCATGTCACTAATGTGGTAATTTTGTGTATCTTTATATGAGTTGAATAATGAACCTAGTTTATTGTAAGATGAGAATGCAAGGGTCCCTTGCATTCTCATCGGACGGGACAGTCCAATACCGAATTAGCAACACAAGTTCAATCCCACAACCACACCCCCTTAGTAGATTCAGCCATTCCTATTATCAAATTAAAATCCAGTTTTAAAATTTTCCAATATGAAGCCCTAGTTATAGAATGGTTTCGCCGCCATTCCACTCTTCGAGTATTAAATTCCAAACTACCCTATAACATAGCACCGGTCTGGAATCTCATGCACCTGAGATTCCCACGTGTATCCAGGAGCATCACGGGAACCTAGTCTGCTTAAATACACGCGTTTACTCTCATTTTACCATTGCCAACTGAAGACGTGTAAAACGAAAGCAACTTGTTATGGCTATTGGCCTTCTGTTCCCAACCGTATAACTAAAATCGTTTCAAATTTCAACATTGACAACCAAGGACGAAGACGTGCACTTCTACTTCCTTGCGCACATTTTAATTCTGTTTTTAAATCCTAACTTATTCATGCTAACTTAAATTTAAAATTATCATCCAATTTATTCCAACATCAATGCAGATTATAAAAAGATGAGTATCATAATAAATTAAATTAAGCTACGCTATTATATTGTGTCAGTTAGGAGTAAACTAAATCTTCACGCGTTGGCAACGCTCCCTTCAGTCATTTGTTTTTTGAACTTGAGGCTCCATGCAGCAGTATTTATCAATATCAGGGCAGTTTATTTTTGAGATTATCGTGTCAAACTTGTACTGAAAAGTGAGTAAAGTGTCTGCATCTATTTAGCCGTTGGAGCAGATCATATGCCGGACTGATCATGTGACCATATTTTCGAGCATCTTATATTGACTTGTGTAATGTGACCTTTTTGGTAATTCTAATACAACCCCTATAAATGTCTCTTTTATCTGTCCGATGTTTTTTGGCTGTCTCCTCATTTCATCATTATTCTATGGTAGGCCACCATACCAAATTTTGTCCCGCTTCCTCCCAAGCTGCACGAGTTACACTACGTTTTCTACTTGTTCTATTAATCTTGTCGAGCAGTGTAGACAAGTGACGTTTAGAGTATTCATAACTAATTGAGGAAACTGCCTTCAGGTGTCAACAATGTTTTGGATAAAAGAAAAAAAATTGTAAACGACTGTATTATGAGATAAAAATAACTGTAAAGATTAAATCGAGTCACGCATTATTCCTTAAACTTACCCAGCACTTCCTTAAGGCAATTTGCGCAACTTGATAGATCTTCCACTCCAACAGCAGAAAACTTGTCGCACGCCTGCAAACTGGATTGTTTTGACTAACTGGTCTGCCTTTCTCACTGTATACTTGCATCAATGCTACTTTTCTTGTTTTATTAAGTTCACTGTCAATAGCATATGTCCTTCAGACAATTCCAGGAAAAAGAATGTCTGAAAGAATCTCTTCCCTCGAGATAACCACCAAATTCCCAGGAATTAAGCTTGTGACGCATAAGCTTAAATTATGGAAGTTGAATTAACTTGGATGGTAACTTCTTCGAATAAAGAAGTCATTATTATTCCAGGAGATTTTTTGAACCCATATAATATCAACAAGTGAAGTGCAGCTAGAATCCATGTTCATTCCATAAACCAAATCTCTTTTTAAATTTTTTATGGTGATAAACAGAAAGCTTATTGAAACTAAGGAGACGCCAACACTTTTCAGGAGGATGCAGAAACTTGTTTTTCCAAAAAATGGCAGAAAAAGGGATAAACTAAGAGAGCAAATGTTCGTTCTAAGAGTTGGATGTTAACTGCTTGAGGAAAGTGTTCTGACCCGTTTATTAAAAAAGATGTGGAATCATAGATGCTAATTCAGAAAAATATACTGCACATCGAAAGCAACAGCTTCTTTGAAAAGATAGGTTTGGGTTTAAAAGAGTGAAGGTTAAATATTTCCTTCTCCCATAGACACAAAATTTAGACCTGAAGATCAGCAATCAAGGAAAAATGGTAATAGATGTTTGAGCAGTTTAAACTGTTCAAAGTAGTTTCTCTAACCATAAGGGAAAATATTAGTATTAGCCACATGGTGCAAGAAAGCCTGGGGTTTGCTGTACCAGCCAAAAAATAAAAATAAAATAAAATAAATAAGAATAGTGAAATAATAAAAAAACCACCTATTTGACTCCTCCTCCTCCTCCTCAAGTAGGTACCCATCCAACTGACCTCTGAATTTTCCCATGCAACTACCCATGGAGGCAGCTTATTCCAGTAATAAAGTTGCTGGCAACAAGAAAACTTTCTGTAATCTAGTCAAAACCTCTTCCATCGTAATGGTATAGTTCTGGAACCATATAAAACAGCAAAAACCTTCACCCTCGTTCATTCATTTTATTCACCTCTCCTTGTACACTGCAGAAAAATCTCACCTAAGGAATATGGCAGTCCACCTTGGAATATGTGGACTGCCATATTCTGCAGTCCACATATTCGAAGTCTTTCCGCATGTCCTGCAGCCCAGTGCTCCTTGTGGTTCAAATGTGCCTCGAGTTGATTTTTCAGAATGGTTAGCTGAGCCTCGCTGCTAAATATTTCATCCTTGTGGTTATGTCGTTGGAGTGGGGATGGGGAAAAGTGTTCATGGTCGGATTTAAGGCTGTTGTGGCCCCTAAGCTATAACTTTTAATGATTAATAAATAATTTTATTAATAACAAAAATTTATTGAAATTTTACTAAAAATTTCATTTAAAAATTTACTAAAATTTTTGCATTTCTCTGAGCTCTTAGTCTGGCTGGTCAAAATTTAATAAAAATGAAAATTTTTCGGAAATATTCTTATATACTTCAGCTCTTCTTTTTAATTTACTTTCTAAAGAATCCACGATAGGAATGGGAGATTTTATCCTAAATTTATCTCTTGCAGATAAATCAGATCAGAATAATAAATCAGAATAAAAAAGATCAGGCTTAGATCAACAGACAAACTAAAATAACCAGCTTCTTTTAAATCCCCAAAAATAGATTTTCTTACTTTTTGGCCATTAAATCAATAATTTCGTCTCATGTTGTTTTGCATAAATATAATGATTTTCCAGACTTCCCATAACAACCAATATGATCAGCGAGAAAAGGATCAAATTGAGCAATTGGTTCTAATAATCCGATAAAATTTCCATTTGGAGGTGGATTAAATTTCTCCTCATCGCCTCGAAATGGCAATCCTCGTTGTACCAAGTACATATAACTACAAAAATACATTGAAGCACCTTCCTCCAATATTTTTATTCTTTTAAAATTTTTTCATCTAATTTTAATCTAAAGTGGTTGTACCTTTCCTTGATAAATATGTGAGCAAAGCTGATCTATGATCAGTTGAATTCTCGTGTTGTTTAATTAAAACGGGGTTTTGCCAATACTTAAAGCCCTCATTGGCTAAAGCGCAACTTGAATTTGAAAAAAGCTTGCATACAAAACAATAGACACGGTTGATGGAGAATATACAAGTCACTCTCGACTGTACCTTTCACAATTAATTTTTGTGGAGTGAAAGAGTCCTTTGGAACAATGCCTTACTTGATTTTTAAATATCTGTCGATTTTTTGAATGAATCCTTCCAGTGTTGACAGTCAACAAGTCCTTTTTGAACCCAAAAGGAGATATCATCCTTAGAGTACTCCATAGACCCACATCATTGGATGGTACCGCATTCCTCGTTGTCTGCAGATGAAATAACGTCTCGAATCTGTTTGTAGGATAAAACTGAACTCATTAGAGAACAGAAATGTACCCAAATTTTATGGATTTACAAGTCCAGACTTGACCAACAGAGAGCAAACGCATGTCATGATTGAATCACTCGATAAGCATGGGCAAGTGCTTGATTGCCCACAGAATTACTCTGTGGTATGGCACGTGCATTTCACCCTGCACCACACATAAATTGAGTTATAACAACCAAGACTTGCAGTTTCCAGTAAAACAATACTGAACTACAAAAACTCACTATTTTTGGATTGGTTTTGGTGAGCTGACCCTGGAGGTAGTGCAAGACCAGGACAACTCGTGGCAAAGGTGGAGCAAGCTCCGAGTTCTTCGCCGATTTCCAAAAATCAGATTAATATCTCAGAGCCCATTGGACCCCGTATCAGATATTAAGCTGATAAGAACAGATACTACACTTTGATCTTAGCCAAAAGGCCGAGAAGCGATAACTAGTATCCCTGCCCAGAATTATTTAAGCAGAATTCAAACAGGCAGTCATTTGGTGGTTGTGCATCAGTGTACTAAAATCTCAATATTTATGAAAGCTATGCACAAAATATGATGTTCCTCTTTTCAGAAAAAACAGTTCTTCACACTTACTTAATAAATTAATTACAAAAGGAAGCAATTGTTAAAATTAAAAAGAATTTTGCGTTTTCTAGGTATAAATTAGGTCAGAAAAGGGGTCGTCAAAGAATCAGCGCCATCTACCGTCTGAAATTCCTTCAGCAGGATGAATTTGGAAATGTTAATCTAAAGATTCCCTGTTGCGGTATTAAATTATACAGCCTTTGATTTGTAAGCTTTTCTTAATCTATCGAACTTTAAATTTAAATTATAAATAAATGAAATGAAATACAGTTTCATTATCTTCTATTTTCTTCTTTTTTGTTTCAGCAAATAAAATAACTACCCTTCTAGAGACAAGTTGTAGGATCCAAACCGCCCTGAACAGTAAAAGCCAGATGGATATCCTATTCCTGGACATCAAAGCCGCTTATGACAGGATAGCGATCCAACTCCACTGGAATCTCACTGTTGCATTGCAGGAAACTTATTCACACTATTGCGAGATTTACTTACAGAGAGGATCATAATAGTAAAGCATGAAGGTTTTAGCACCAATTACACAGTAAATAGAGGAGTTCCCCAAGGAGGAGTGCTCTCTGCGACACTATTCACTGCAACCCTTAATCCTTTCCTCAAAACCTGCAATAACATCCTAACCTATGCGGACGACCTGAAAATATTCTTCACGTCCAGCAATAATCAGAATGAGCATAACGTTGCTCTACAAGCCACACCACAGTTAACTAATCTGGCCAACTTCCTTGCTTCGATTGGACTCGAAATTAACCCTCTCAAAACTGCCCAGATGGCCTTCTCCAGAAAGCATAAAATACATAACATCATCATCTCTTAAATGGCCAACCCATCCAAAAAGTCGATCATCACAAGGATCTGGGGATTACCTTGGACAAAATGTTATCCTTCACTGAGCATTTCACTACCACCAGGAAGAAAACACTAGCCGCCATCTGGCGCTCAAGACAGGAATTAGCTGGGGTTCAAAATGTTCATTTGTGAAGGAATACAATGTTAGGTGTGTTGCCCTAGTTGCCTTATTCGCTTCGGTGGATCCACCTCGCGTGATCCTTTACAGTTCAGTCCGCAGGAATAAGTCAGTTTTCTGTATTCTATCAGATACTTGTCAGCATATTTATAATTTATGAATAACGTGACCTTGTCTGAGAAATTCGATACTTGTTTTCTGATAGGGGTATACCGACAGATGAAAACTACACCAATAGACTACTGGCGTTACTCGTCTATCTCTACTCAAGCTCAGTTGGACCACCAGCTGAAAATAAAATGTTTATGGACTTCTTAAAAAGCGATATCGCTGAGAAACTCATCCTGGTAGCCGAAAATGTGGTGATCCAGAGAACCGCTGAAGCTCTCCACCGACGGGTGCAGACATTTGATATCTCTGGACCAAAGGAGAAAGTAAAAACCTTGGAAAAGTTAGTGAAGCTTTTGATCTTATCTGGCAATCTGTTATCTACTCCACAGAGTGTGCCTTCGAAAATCATCATCCTGATACACATTTTTATCAGATTTCTGTTCTGAATATGTAGCAAGTGCTGCTTGGTAATCCACCGTTTCCTATTGAATTTGACACGGAGCTCTTCTATGTGAAGATTAAATTTTAGTTTTCGATCAAAGATCACACCCAGATCTCTTTACTTTTTGACGCGGAGGATCAACACTCCTTCAATCGCCGGCTGAATTATTGTTTCAGTGAGAAGACCACAATGGCGGCTTTTTCAGGATTAACTTGCAAGTTAAATCTCGTGAGGTACTGCTGTATTTCTGATAGGGTCTTGTCGATGGTTGCTGTAGTGTCTGTTGCTTCAAGTCATCGGCATATGATAATATACCTGTTCCGTTGTGTATTAACGGATTAATTATAGCTTTAAGAAGAATGCCAGACAGGACTCCCCTTTGTGACACTCCAGCTTGTATTTGCCTACTATACGTCTGCTTTCCTATGGACAGCTGGATGGTTCTATTCTGAAGAAGGGATATCAGAAACTTCAGTACTTTGCCATACTCGAGTGAAGCCTTACGTATATCTCAATGTACTTTGTACTTCGAATTTTGGGAGAAACATTTCCCCAAAATTCGCCTTTTATTAGGGTTAGATTGCGTCTTATGGTCCAGTGGTTCTTGTATTCCGGAAATACGGTAATTTCTTCATTCAGGGAATCACGATTAATAATTTGGTTATCAGAGAAACTACTTATGTGTTTTGATAATAATCGCAATTGCAATTGTGAATGGTTGTGGGGAACAGACAGCAAACAGTGAATTCGACCTATCGTGGTGCCAGGACTCAACCATTGGGAGGAGAGGGCAGACCTGTTCCTTGGCAGTCAAATTGGTAAATCGATTTCCTCGGGTTTATTGACAACTGGGCACGAGACAGAAATCTTAAGGAAAGGTGTACAATTTGGAAGATATGGCTCATTTTCTGCAGGTAAGCCACATAATAGGAATCCTATGGGATTTAAGAGGAAAGTGTGCTCATTTTGGGAACATTACATTACATTTAAATACCTTTTTTTATGCAATTCAAAGAGATATTCAGTAATATATACGCAAACGGCTTGTACCAGATAAGACTGACACAAAACATCGAGATTGCATCATTACCATTGGAAATCATATTATTTCATGGGTTGTCACCAAGGAGGACACTTCCAGTGCATTTTATACGAGTTATTAATTAAATTCTGTATTCGTTTTCACTTATAATAAAATGCCACCGAGTTGAATTTTAATTCTTATTGAATAATCCTATATAATACTGAACAAAGAAAATCATTTCTGCTTGGATTTAATTTTGCGTGATACACTCCTGAAAAAGGTTATGGGACAACTGTTCCCATAACTTTTTCATATTCCATGACATTACATATCAATAATATTTCAATATGTTTTAAACTAATTTAAGTTTAAGAAATAACTCTCTTTGCTTTCAGGCTTGCCAAAGATATACAGAACATCTTGCAATTTGATGTATCTCGCGGACACCAGCTCAACCTACTGTCACTGCCAGTTTCACTGCAGTTGGAGAAGGCCTACCAGTTACTTTCTCACAACACCAGTTGTAGCAGCTGCCTCGAGTTACTCAAGTACCCAACGTTTTATCATTGGGTACTTGAGTAACCACCCGTAATCAAATTACTCAACTATGATTTTTATCTTCTTGAAGGAAGTCATTAAAACAATTGAATAGTCAACTAAATTTTGCACTGCGATTCAGTTCATCGTTTGTACTGGTGGAAGGAGATTTGTCGAGTGTTTTGCTGCAACTAATGGTTGCCTTTCTTTGAACAAAAGCTCAAAAAATACTCACACACCACTCATTGCATCTCCAAATGCGTCAACTAATTCGTATTTGGCAAATCGAGCTTTGATATCCAAATTTAATACATTTTTAGTAGATCTGTAGAAGTGCACCTATATGCAGTCACTGAAGGGCGCCATATTACCTGATTAGATTTCTTTTTTTTAATTATTACTCGAAAATATATAAAAAAAAAAACAATCATCCAGCAACAAATCTATGGCTTCGTTGCTGGATGAAATCCATCTGTTCTAAACCTTCCTATTTTATAGAATGGAAAGTGTAATTCAGCTTTAGCCGGCTAGGGTAAAGGACATCACTTGATGGGGTCACTCTCCGAAAGGTTATTTTAGGACTATAAGATTAATTTTAACATTTAAATAGATTCATAAAGATTCATTATATCAATAAGGCAATTACTCGCGGGTAGCGTGCTGGATATAATCACCGTCTTCTCCACACCGAGTGGAATATGACAGATCCGAATCCCTTCAGTGACTCAAAGAATTTGCTTCATTGTAATCACGAGTATGTGTCCTTAAGGATAAGAAATATCAACATTTTATTAACAATTTATGTGACAATCTCTTCGGTTCCTGGAGTTTTGGTCTATTGCCCTTAAAAACAACATTCAGTTAACAAGAAATGCTTAATTAACATTAGATTATAAAGCTCTAAATGAGAAATAAAGTACATTGTTTTCTCAGACAGGGAAGACAATTTTCTCTTTAAATACAAAATTTGTATATCGCTTATCAATGTTCTCTTTTAAAAAATAACCTGAAGTAATTTTTGAACACGCAAACACCTAATGACCAACTAGTTGCAGATCTCTCTGATACCATTCGTGTTGTGAAAGTAAGTCAACTTCCTTGACCTCAACTAATGGAAACAAGGAAACAAGGAAACTCAACTGATGGGGGTAATTCAGCACACGTGGGATAATTCGCTACGCCTTAATAATATTAATAACAGTAAGAATGTAGACGTGTGGAGTATCTTATGTGGCGCTTCACCCAAAAGTCACTTCAGCTCCATGGTGGTACGCTGTGATGAATACAAAACTCTGTAAAAGGTCAAAAATGTGTTTAATGTGTAGTACTACTCATTTGCTGTGGTCGGCCTTGAAGACCTCTGTTTTTCAGCTACCCTTACAGCCCTAACAACAGGCAAAAAATAAATAAATAACCTAAGTGGGCCATTTCAGGTTGCACAATTAAAAAGGAAATATATACGCTAAAAATTTTAATTAATTTAGGTTTATTGAATTGAAAAAACTAAGTTGCATTTTGAGAAACATGACGCAAAATAGTTAAGTATGAGCATGCTGAACTGATTGCAAAAATCAGTTAAAATAAGTATTTACATTACATTGAGAATAGTTCATGATGGCCCCAGAAACAATCCAGCACAGGTTGAGAGTGATCGTTCAGAAAGAGTACACTCACAGACACGACCAGGTCGCCAGGATAATACATCAGAAGCCAGCTCAAAAATACCAGCTGATTAAAGAAAGTTTTCCGTATTACAAGTACGAACCTCTGGCCCTTCTAGAGACCTCTACTCACAGACAGTAATGGGACCATGCCATAATGGTCCCCCTGCTCGCTTCTTTTGATATAATAAGATGAAATACTTACAGAAGCTTTCGACTCTGTCTCTTCCTCAGATATGAATACATAAATACGTTACTATATCTATATAGTATCTGTGTAGATACATCATAGACAACTCTTAAAGAAAAACTACGATTATATTGCTGAAAGGCATCATTTTAATTGTGCTCATCCTTCACAACGAGTATTGCACTGCCTCGAATAAGTAAGGCTTTACTAATAGGGAATACTATTGTTACTTATTCTCGGTTGGCACCACCACCACTCAGACGGCACCGTTTCAAAGCTAGTTGGTTTTTCATCGGTGGGTGCCTTTCACACTACTTCAAGAACTGTCTAGGGTGTACCTACACCGATATTATAGAGATATAGAATCTTAAATTCTTAAAATATTATGACTGTTGCATTTAGTTTAATTAAATAAATACGTTACATGTGTAAATCAAGAATGGTACCGCGTGGTCATCTTAGATAAACATAGCGCGTGACCACGCTTAAACCAAAGTTTGTTTCACCACAGGGAAACAAGCTTCTGTTACATATTACCACGTAACCCGCATCTCTCTTTTCCCATTGGCTGAATAAATGTCATTAGGAGGAAAATTATTTTAATGTATAGAAAGATTATTATTATTTTATTTATTTATTTTTGCTGACTCCTGATCAGAGTAGATTGGGAGTGACATTACAGCATCTGCCAGTTTTGTGTATCTCTGATGGCTGTTATTTTATTTTATTTTTTTTTGTGCTTCCAGCTGTGGACAGCCTGAGAGTGGGAACGTGGGCACCCACCAGTACGGGCACCAGGTAGCCGACACCTATATGGTAGTGTCTGCTCCCTGGTGGCAGAGTGACCTGTTACCAACAACGTAAACAACACATTACACATTATACTGCATGCCTATTTGTAGTAGTACTACGTGGATACTAAATTATAGATGAAGATAGACGTGTGTCTGGGTGCCACCCTCCGACAGTTATATATACAGTACATTACAATACAGGCCTTAGGCAGATGGGTCAGTTATAAAAGTCGGAGACAGTCTCCCAAGTAAGATTGTTGTTGTTGTTTTGGTTTTTAGGAGCATTAGCAACTAAGGCCATCTTGCTCCGGGATATGCGGTGGTCATTCCCCGACCTTACCGCATCCTCCGTATTTGGTGGTGACGAGCTCGAACCCCGGTTAATCAAGAAGCGTGTGCTACGCACTGCTGCTCCTTCCCACCTGGCTACGGAGGCGCCCCCAAGTAAGACAGTGGAGCAAGTGGCGCTATCCCCCGTATGGCTACCACATGAGAAGGGGGAAACCATCCAGCCCAACCAACTGGAAGATTTCCTGCGGAATTGCACAAGCGACCACCCAGGAAGAAAAAGTCAACACATGAAGTGGAGCATCGAAATGACTACGAAATCGCCAAGGTAGAGACCGACATGACAATGTACAGTTCGAGACTACATACAAAGTGGTTGGAACTATTCCAGGATATTCAAGTCACCAAACAGCGAATAGCAGACCAGAGAATGACCATCGTCACGAAGAATCCTAGTCGCTAATGCTCCTAAAACCCAAGAACAACAACAACTTCGAAGCCATAACATGGGGAAAGACCTAAATACCTGGATATGATGCAGGCTTAGCATTTAGAACGCAAGGAGTTCAAGGCCTGCTTGAACCCAACTGAAAGTTTTAGGAGCATCAGCGACTTAGGCCATATTGCTTCGTGTATAATGTGGAAGCCGTTGGTCAGGCGCGATGGTCCATAAGTACAACTACAAGTACTTTTTTTTTTTTTTTTTGACCAAGGTTCTAGCCCGTGACTGCTAAATACGTTGCTGTTTCTCGTATTCTCTCTATCTTGTGAACTCCTCTGACCGTGTGGTCGTCCCGGAGTATAAACAGAAAATTTATGTCTGTAAATCTGAGCTGGAGGATATCATCGGAAATAGAAGGACAATGATGTCAAGAGCCGCCAGTACCACACGAAGTCATGCCGTGAAGAGACTGACTCGGAAAGGAGGAAGGGGACTAATAGACACCATCGAGCAACAGAAGACAGCGATAGCTAATAACCTGAAGGATTAGTTCCAGTAAAGCAGCAGCACTCTACTAGGGCATGAGGAAGCTGGACAAGCGGCATAATCCACTCAACCTAAGCAAGGAGTCCCCTCCTGCCCAGACGTAAAAAACCAAGCTAGAAAGATGGGCAAAGAAGACACTTCTTGATATGCACTAAAATGACCTCCACCAACACAAAATAGCTTTCAATGCATGTCTTCACAAGCGGGCCCCTCTTCCCGAGACTAACTCACAGACAAGGACAGGTCGCCAGGATAAAACGTCAGAAGCTAGCACAAAAATACCAATTGATCAAAGGAAGTCCAGTAATCAGGATGGCAAGCCATCGTCGTTTAGGTGATGATTCTTTGATGGAGTGCGGTTGGAAGACTTGAAGCTGGACAGTCGCAGGAGAAGGTGGCAAGTTGGTTTAATGTGTCACACAGTGTTGTCCCTGCACTATAGAAGCAGTTTCAGAAGACAGAAACCATTACAAGAAGAGCTGGCCAAGGATTCCCGACGGCTACGTCAACCAGAACAACAACTACAGTCAACAAACAGCATTCAATTTATAAATCCCGGAAAAAGGAATTGCAGAAAACACGAGATTCCGAAAGAAAAATTAAAACAAAAATTGGTGCGGATATCAACATTGAATATTAAAAATTGATTATTACTAATCTTAATATCGATATTGGATATCAATAGACTGTATATGAAATTTTAATATTTAATTTTATATTTCAGAAGCTATAAGTCAGAACTGTAACTGGAGTGAAAGGGAACTATAACCGGAACGATTGAATTGTAACTGTAACCAGAGCGATTCTTCAGCTTTAAAGAATGAATCTTAATTTTTTGTTGAACAGACTTAAGTCTTCTTTTAGCACAACTTCAGTAGAAATGGAATGGAAGATAGATACGCTTCATAATGTAAAATATGTTTTTATTCTATTTATTGATTATAATTTCAGTTATTTTTAATTCGGAAAAAAAGGACTTAATATACAAGTGAAGAAATTATGGATGTTGTCACGTGAAAAACTTCGTAGTCTATTTGTGGTTGGGTCTACGTGAATTTTCAGTCTCTCAATTCACAAGCGAGTCCCTTAACATTCATAGGACATCAAAATCTCTTCCACTTTTTCACGAGAATCTGATTGCTGAAGAGAAGTCAACATTTGCAGGCATTCTTCTTTAAAACATCGAAGTTCCTGGAAGGACTGCTCAAGAATACCACTGGACATAATCCTTTCATAAATCTGAAAGAAAAAAGTTTATAAAGAAAACGAAAAATAATATTACTACTTCTTTTATAATATGCAAATGAATTTTGTTCCGTATAATCAAAACAAGGGATCTGCATTCTAGATCTTTATGAATATGTTGTTTTTGGGTTTCAGGAGCATCAACTAACTTAGAAATTATGGATGCTGTTTTAATTCGTATTTAATGACAATTGGACTTGAGGCGCTTTAAATAGGAAAGAATCATTAATGGAAACACTTTACAATAAAGTTTATAATCCACTCATCAAATGCATTTTTTCTTTTTACGTATCCTAAGTGTCCAATTGGTGTATACTCGATGCATACTCAATTGAGAACCTGAACGGGGTACACTCACACAATGCTCCAGAGAACAAGGGGTAAGCTTCAAAAATCATGATATAGCACCATTACACCTCTTTCAGCAACATCTGCGAGTATGATTGCTGCATAACAGGATGTTTCCAGTGGCTCGTGTAGCTCATCCATTTGCATAATCTTCCATCGGTGCTGAAAAGCGCATATCGAGATTTAGTTTCTGTTTACTATATGCAAAGGATGAAATCAGTCTTCCTGTTTCCATTCTTTGCATTCCTGATAGGAAGGCTGGCGTCTTTTTCTTCTGGTGTCCGATTCCAAAAAGTTCTTTATTCTCATAGTGTAGTGCTTTCATTTTTAGGATCATTCGCACGGCTTGGTGATAGTCCTCATTAAATGCAGAGGTTTACTCTTCCGCCAACATACATTTCCTGCCATACTTTCTTCCATTCATGAATGTTTTTCTGTTCATTAAATCACGAATGACAGCGGTCCTTGAACACTCGACAAGTTCAGCTGTCCTCAGTACAGCAGCATGTGCTAAACGTGCACCAACAATCCATCTTTTTGAAGTCGTGGCATCTTGTCGGTTCCTCATTGCTGGTGAATTGATTCTGGTCACGTCGCGTGGCTATATAAAGCTTTCGCACACAACTACGCTATGACCTCTTTGATTTACATATATTGGGTAGATTGTAAGGTTTATTTTAAATTCAAATAGTCCTAATGAAGTAGACAAACAGTATATGTTTAGAAAACATAAATTTCAAGAAGGCAGTCAACAGTATCGCAAAAACAAATAAAAAAAAAGGACATCGTGTCAAGAATAATTGTTTTTGTGTCCAGCAAACAGGAAAAACACTATATACAGATAATGTAGAGCTTACTGGCGCCTTAGATACCTTGACACTTAGCGCACACACACAAACAAACAAATCATGTTCTCACAAATATTGTTTCAGTGACTTCCTTTAAGACAATAATAAGTTGTGTAATTTGAAGACGGTTTGAAAAGATGGGTGAGAGATTTTACCATTGGGTAGTTGAGTAACTCCGGGCAGCTGCTACAACTGGTGATGTGAGAAAGTAACTGGCAATCCGTCTCCAACTGCAGTGAAACTGGCAGTGATAGGAGATTGAGATGGTATCCGCAGGATATGTCAAATTGCAAGATGCTCTGGATATCTTGGTAAGCCTGAAAGCAAAGAAATGTAGTTCTTGATAATATCGAAAAAAACATTGAAATGTGATTATATTCACATATATAATGTCATTGAATAGTAGTCCCCATCATTACGGAGGCCTGTATGCTGTTCGGCAAAAACTCACAGGAGAACTTGTCCCATAACTTTTTGTCGGATAGCGTATAACACCAAATTAAATAGACATCACAAAATTTGAACCATAGGATTCATATTATGTGGCTTACCTGCAGAAAATGAGCCATATTTTTTCCAAAATGCAATCCTTTCCTTAAGGTTCCTGTCTCATGCCCACTAATCAATAAACTTGCCGAAATATATTTACCAATTTGACTGCCAAGGAACAAGTTTGTCCTCTCCTTCCAATGGTGGAGTCCTGGCATCACGGAAAGCTTATTGTAGTGTTTTTCGTCTGTTCCCCACAGCCATTCACAATTGCAATTGTCTTCTATAATTTCGGAGACTAGCCTCAATACCTGTGGAGAGGAGAAGTGATTGAGATCAATCTCAGTTGCTTCAAGTTGCGATATCTTATGATTATAGAAACTCAAAAAATGTATATCAAATGAGATACATTCCTCAAATGACACTATTATTCAGCGTTATTAGAGAATTAACATAAAGTAGTTTTTGTGATATATACAGATGGTTCCCATACTTTCCCTCTTCGAGAAAATCCATTTTCCCTATAGCACTCAAAAACAAACAAACAAACAAACAAACAAAAAACATAATACAAATTTGTATATCACTGCATGTACCTGATTTTTAATGATCAGTAAAATACGATCATTTTCTTTCGCTATGTAATTCCCCAAGCACCTTACGGGAGTGGAGTCATTTGTAAATCTAACGATAATGTACATGGGAATGAATCCATCTACTCCTTCTGGACTGTATTGCACCATAAAATCAGCCGTTGGTTGTTCTGTTTATCCAGAACAACCAACTTTTTACTTACTGGTGACTTCAGAACAAGTTGTCCTGAAGTCACCAGTAAGGAAAGCTTGGCATCACTATTGGGAAACGTTATTGCTTACCAACCAAAGGATATTTTGTCATAAGTCTTCGAGAGGATTCTTTTAGGCTCTTACTATAACTCGCACTCATACAGATATAAAACACACCGAATCATAGGAACGGGTATACCACGTGGCTGAAGCACCATGTCTTTCGCAGTTACTGCAAAGGAAGACCTGGGACAGAAAGCAACCTGTGACTGCTTCCTGTCTTGAGGCTTATACATTATTTGTCTTTAAAACAAACTAAATCAAGAATAATTATTTTTAATTTCCAATATTTTCTCCACCAAAATCTTCTTAAACTTACCTTCGGCTCCCTCAGTTCACTAACTCGACACGTCAGGTAGCTGTATAAGAGATCGCCAGTCAGGGTCAATATCTTAGTTAACTTTTCCACAGTTGATACTTCCTCCTTTGGTCCAGAAATATCAAATGTCTGCACCCGTCGATGGAGAGTCTCTGCGGTTCTCTGGATCACCAAATTTTCGGATACCAGGATGAGTTTCTCAGTGATATCTCTTTTTAACAAGTCCATAAACGTTTTCTTTTCAGCTGGAGGTCCAACTGAGCTTGAGTAGAGATAGACAAGTAATGCCAGTAATCTATTTGTGTAGTTTTCGTCGGTCGGTAAGCCCCTGTTGGAAAACAAGCATCGAATTTCTCAAACCAAGGTCACATGTTATTCATAAATTATAAATATATTGAAAAGGGTCTGACAGAATCAGAAGGTGGAACTGAATTTGATTAATATGTAAAGTTGGGCAATATATTCTTTTCTAAAGTTGGACTCTGGCTGCAAAACATATATGTATATTCTGTGTATGGTGGTTCCAAGAATATATCTATCTATGTGCCTCTGTATCCTGGTATCTAACAGCATTCACCAGAGGAAAACCCGAACCAATGGACTCCAAACTCTTATAAACAGATTGTCAAAACCTGTGCTTTAAAATAACATTTTAAAACATAAATAAAATGCAACAACAACAAAATAACCCATAAGATGGAAGCTTATTGAGAAGACCTTTAGCCAAACACGATAAAAACAAAAAAAAAAAAAAAAAAAACCCGTGTGTACCCTGTTCCCACGAAAGATATTTTATGTGAAAACATCTTTGACCAAAATTTGAAACGGAAATTACGTCACTTCCTAAATGACGCCAATGCGGTAAATAGCGTTGATTCCATAGAGTAAGTAGAGGGCATGAACCCGCTACTTACTCTACCGAAGAATACTCTTCTGTGGAACTGAATGTCCACGTTGGACTTTACACACAAAAGGATTGAAGGGGTTATGCCATTTTTGATGAGGTTCTTGTTTCAGAAAGACTTTTGGCTGAGTAATACCAGCCTGAAGTAAATCGATATAATATGATTCCGAATGAATTCATTTTCTTTAAAGAAGTGATCGATGCTAATATATTCGTTGTCCTCTTGATTCTTCCACGATTTCTTGTATTCAGCATTATATTTGATTCGTCGAATGTCTGCTTTTGGCTTGGGAATTAAAATCATTGTAGATCGTGATGGCTTAAATGGAGCTTCAAAATTCCAAACTCATAAACAAGTAACCCAATTGTTACCCAATTGTCTGATCATCGCAAACAGATCTCTTTTACGTTGTGTACAGCAATAAGTTGAATTAGGAATCGATTTCAAAAACGCTAAATTCTTTTCGATGGAATTATTGACGTATTCTCGAGATTGGATATGTTCTTTGGTGAGCTTAGTTCTTAATGTCGAGTTCTTAGTCTCATTATTTTCATGGCCATATAAAGAAGATGATAAGGCGTCACTCCACGCAATCTGAACGACAAAGTTCATTCGATGCCATCATAAACGGTGTAACTTTTAAATTATCTCTAAACTCTGGATACTGACCAAAGTAAATGGTAGGAAAGCACAATTCTTACGCATATTCGTCAAAAAGCAAACTTTGAGGAACATTTCGTTCACCAGGAGCTATACCTAAATATTTGTCATCGCTGCCAAAAAGAGATTGTTGTTGAGCGACTAAACTTTCTTCAATAGGTATAGCTTCACTCATTTCATCGCGTGTAGGAGCATCATCGCGTGTAGGAGCATCATCGCGTGTAGGAGCATCATCGCGTTCCAGGTCTTTATCGTGGAACACGAAAGAAGTTCATTCTTCATGAACTGATGAAGCACACATTGTGGTATTATTGTCCATGGAAAGTTTTTTTCTAATTCCCCTGCTTCTTTTAATTCCTTTACGATATCTAATCCTCCAATCAAATTACCATTTACATACACTTGTGGATAAGTTGGCCAGTTAGACAAAGACTTCAGCCCTTGTCGTATTTCTTCATCTTGAAGAATACCATATGTTTCATATGAAATCTTAGTTTCATTCAAATTGCCTATTAGTGTTTTGCTGAAACCACATCGAGGGGAATCAGGAGCACCCTTCATGAAGACCATGACTGGAGCTTTGCCAATTAGCTTGATTAATCTGTTATTCAGATCTTCCTTTTTTGCTATTATGTTGTCCAATTCACCACTCTCAGATAATTCCTTCAGAATATCTAATCCTCCAATAAACTCTCTATTGACATAAAGTTGTGGATAGGTTGGCCAGTTGGAATAGTTCTTGAGGCCTTGTCGTATTTCTTCATCATGGAACACAATGCTCCTGCACATTAACGCAATAATCGTCATCTATTCTCCGAGGAAAATAATCGATCATCGAATTAACATTTACAGGAACATTTATAATGACATGACGAGCCCCTCTGTCACTAAATCCAATCGAGGCAGATGAGGTGGAATAGCAGGATGAACGAAACTTGCACTTCGCAAATGTTGGAATGGAATCTTCCATTAGTGACTGAGTTCCATCGTTAGTGTCATTTAGAACGTAACGGCATTTGCGTCATTTAAAATCTAACAGCCACCTAACAGGAAGTGACGTTATTTGAGTCATTTCCGTAAGAAAATTTCGTTACCAATTGGTTTTACTCCAGCGATGCCATAGATGTTTTCACATCAAAAGCCTTTGAAATGTCAAAAGCACAGCTTGAATTTCACCAGACGTTTCCACTGAATATGTCCATGGATGGGTAAAATAAGCCAGAATATCACCAGTGGATCAACACTGACGGAATCTATAGTGGCGATTGTTGATCAGATGAAAGATTTCTAGGTAGTTTAAGAGTTGGCAGTTAATTGATTTCTCCATTACTTTAGAAAGAGTAGAGGTAATTGCAATGGGACGTTAATTGGATGGGAGGGATTTGTTACCCTTGTTAGGAACTGACTGGATATGAGCAAATTTCAAAGCAGAAGGAAATTTTTATCAAAAGTGGTCAACCTACCACTTTTGATAATTTGAGGTGTTCCTCAAACATTGATGTTGCAATCGCCTCACTTGGTATAGTTAAGAGAATTTTAAATTGGTATGTGGATGATACTTGTAATAATATTGATCACAGAGCTCTTTCTTTTATTATTAATTTACAGGACAATATTGGCATTTCTAATGGTTATATAGAAGATTTTAAAAGGTTTTCCTATAAGAAGATTAATTGGGTTGAAATTAAAGTCTTTACAGAATGAATTTAGTAATGATAAAATACAAACATTAAATTTGTTAGGTGCAGTGGAATATTCACCAGGCTTGGAGGAATTTAGTTTTAACTGCAGGTAATAATAACCCATGTTTATAAGATTATGACAAATAAATTAGCTAATAAGAATATTTTAACACTGTTATTGTTGACAAAATGGAGACAGTTGATTGGGATACTACTATTAATGTGGTCACTGAGAGGCTCTTTCCTAATGATGACATTGCAAATGATACTCAGTACTCAGGAACAGGTTAAGATTAGACTGGATAACTTGTCTTATAGTGGCCCTGAAGACGAGTCTTTATTTACTTATCGTGATTTGAAAATTGCGGCTACACAACTTAATGTTAATAAAGGTCCTTGTCCTGACTTTGTGGAAAACAGTGTAATACTAAAATTTTTAGATCTACACCCTGTGTCAATGCTAAATATGTATAATAAGTGTTATTCAGTATGTATCATAATAAACAGCCACACTAGGTGGATTTGGATATAGAAGTCTAGGGGCCCAAAGACAATACATACATACAGGCCACACACACACACTCCTGGCATTTACAAAGTTCTGTATACTACACAAGATGGCGCAGATGTGGGTGACCACCGGTGGCGCCTTACCCTAAATAGTATGTGTCGTACAATTGCAACAACTGCGCTTCTGGTCATAAATGACTGTCTTCCACCAAACCTCCTGTTAATCTTCCTTGAATTTTTGTGTCCACTAATGCGCCCAAGCCAAACCATGAAAGGAGCCCCATGACACTGTCTCCACCAAACTTCATTGTTGGGAGGAAGATTCATTAGGAAGATTAACAGGAGGTCTTCCACTAGACCTCTTGTTAATCTTCCTTGGATTTTTGTGTCCATCTTTGTCACTCAAGAACAACTACCTTTTTTCCGACCTTTGCAGGATCGTTGGTGCAGTACTTTGCGTAGTCCCGCAAAACTTTATTTGATCGATTACTTTTGCTTTACAAAAAAAAAAAAAAAAATTTGCTAGAATGGTTTTTCCCAAGTATAAATACGCTTTCTCCTCCCAGAACCTCGGGTTTTAAGTCCAGTAACACAGGCACGTCGACCTGACAACACCTGCAATTTTTGGACATAATACACATCAGCTGGTGTTTTGTCCCGGTGGCCCTATTATGGCATATTATTATTTTTTTTTTATCGATTGTGGCTGATCAAGTATAATCCTTCACGCTGACTATCTTCCAAGATGGCACATATGTATTCCAGCAGGACAATGCGCTCTTCCATGTTTCCGGTACTATTTGAGATTGGGTCGCTGAACACAAAAGTGACTTCCGGGTGCTACCTTGACCAACGAATTCGCTGGGTATAAATCCCATAGAACATCTCTATGATTACGTTGATCGACAGATCCGGAGTGTGGATCCTCCGGCTCGAACCACCACAGATTTGTAGGACGCAACCTTGCGACATGTACAATACACAATCCATGCCTTGTCGGGCAATGCGGTACTAGTGGTAAGGAGAACATACCCACTGTTTTGCAGGTGGTCATAATGTTTAACTTCGATTGTGGAATAGAAGATGTTCTATGGGATTTATACCCAGTGTTGGCACGCACCCACCGGTATTGCACTACCTCCGGTAGGTGCGGGGTGTTAGTTAAACAGCACAGACAGTGAAGGAGACCCTTGACCGGGCTTCACATGCATAGGGATAGACACCAGGTAACAGATACTTAGGTGGTGCCTGCTCCCTGGTGGCAGAGAGGCCTGGTTTGTTTTTTTGTTTTTTCTTATAACATATTACACATATTTCAACACACACTTTACACTACAGGCCCATTAATAGAATTCTTGAACACAGAATATACTGGTGGAGGTGGACGTTAGTCTGGGTGCCACCATAGACAAGTACATATATAATAATAGTAGTAGTAGTAGTAGTAGTAGTGGCATTTGATGCAAGAAAGCAAGTGTAGGAGCTTATGCAGCATCAGACAAAAAAGAAAAAAATCACACCATTCCCTCCAAATGCCTGTCGTCTAGGTCCTCCTTAAATTTATTCAACCTATCAACTTCCACAACGACAGATGGAAGTTTGTTCCAACAATTAACCACCCGCTGGCTAAAGGCAAATTTCCGCACATCCAATCTACATCTGTCTTTTCTTAATTTGAATTTATGCCCCCTTAGGTTCGTAATCTGAACAAGTGGAAGGATCCCATCAGAATTCAGCGGGCTCAACCCATTCAAGGCCTTATACACCTCAATCAGATCACCGCGCAGGTGCCTAGTCTCCAGCCACTGCAATTTGCAGTGGCTGCCTCTCTTGGTAGGAGGATCCCTTCATTCCCCTCACCAATCTTGTTGCCCTTCTCTGTACACGCTCAAGTAAATCTACATCCTTCCTAAAATGAGGCCTCCAGACCTGTACGCAGTACTCAAGGCGTGGCCTGACCGTTGCCTTATACAGAGGGATAATCACCTCCTTTTCCCTGCTAGCAAAATTCCTATATATCATTGACAAAACCCCATGACCTGCCCTGGTAGCCTGTCTGCATTGCTCAGAAAACTTCATATCTGCCTGCACAATTACTCCCAGGTCTTTTTCATTTTCTACCACCTTAAGTGTAGTACCACACAGTTGGTAGGTTTTTCTGGGGTTACTTCTACCCATATGCAGTACTTTGCATTTGTCAAGGTTAAACTTCAGTTGCCACTTCTTAGCCCATCTGCCCAAATTATCTAGATCCTGTTGCAGTAGCACACTGCCATTACTGTCATTAACAACCCTGCCAACCTTTGTATCATCTGCAAACTTCGACATTAAGCCTGATATACCTTCATCAATATCATTGATAAATATACAAAACAACAGTGGACCCAACACCGAACCCTGTGGGACTCCACTAATAACATTAGTCCAAGAAGAGTAGCACCCATTGATTACCACCCTCTGTCTTCTCCCACTCCACCATCCTTTTATTCATTGTAGCAACTTACCCTTATACCATTCTGCTCCAATTTGTACAATAGTCTTCCATGCGCAACAGTGTCAAAAGCTTTCCTGAAATCCAAATATATGATATCAAAATTTATTTTTTGCATATGAATAACGTATTAAGCTTTGCTATTGAACTTAGTCTAATGAATAACGTTTAACTGGAGAGAAGGCCGACGTAGCCTAGTGGTCAGGCGCGCGGGTGCATAAGTACACGTGCCTTGAGTAACCGGGGTTCAAGCCTGTGACTACTAAATACGTTGCTGTTTCTTGTATTCTGTCTATCTTGTGAACTCCTCTGACCGTTTGGTCGCCCCAGAGAATAAACAGAAAATTTATTTATATACTCCATAAAAATACAATGATTATCGCTTCTTCCTTAAATAAGTTATTCAGATATATTTAGAGTCAAATATATATTGATTAAATTGGTTAAATATATATTTGTAAAGGAATAAGGGAAGTTTACCTCAATGGAGAGTATCATACGCGTCCGTATGATACTCTCCAGAAATTCAAACGAAAACAATTAAAAAATCGAAAATCTTACATTACAGTAAGAAATAATTACTAATAATTAAAAATCAAATGAACACAATTAAATATCAATTTAACGCAATAAAAATTAAGTAAAAAATTAATATAAGAAAAAATTGCAAAACGATTTTCCTTCCTGAAGCTGACAACGCTTTTCGACCACATGTCGTGATCACAGGGATGAAAATTACCGAATAGGGGTGAGCGTGGAACTTAAATAGGGAATATTTTCCTTCGGGCATGCGCGTGTAAAGGACCACGAGTCGGAGATTAGATATGACCGGTGAACATTAACAGAATTCTCATGTAATTTAATTTCGACGGTTTCTGCAATTAATAGTCTCGGATAATTACGTTGGACAATTAAGTATTTTGGTCTCGTTGAATAAAAATGTGTTTTTTAATTAACGGCATGAAAAGCTAATTCTGACGCTGCTCAACGAGAAGCACGAACTGAGGCCGCGTGTTGATTAACACGAAAATTCAGAGGAAACCGCGTAGAGCCCTGATAAGACGAGTCGCAATCACGGCAAGAAATGTTGTATACCGGGTAATTTATTTGTGTTGCGAACGAGGAAAGGACTGAGCAATTGTTCAGTGTAGTGTGTGATTTCCGTATTGGCCTGGCTACAATTTTAAATTTGGTATCTTTAAAGAATCTGTTAAGCTGTTTGTGCCACTGTTCAACATATGGGACAGAAATAAAGTATTTTTTGATATTACTATCGCTGGTTGGTGTATTTTTTGTATTCTATTCTTAGCTTGTACCCTAATTCTGTCTATTGTTGCAAGTGGGTAACCCCTGTTTAAGAATCTGCTGGTTAATATTTGTATTTCTGAGCCCAAAGCATATTGTAGCCAGGCCAATATGGAAATTACACACTATACTGAACAATCGCTTAGTCCTTTACTTGTTCGCAACACAAATAAATGACCCGGTATACAACATTTCTTGGGGTGATTGCGACTCGTCTTATCAGGGTTCTACACGGTTTCCTCTGAATTTTCGTGTTAATCAACACGCTGCCTCAGTTCGTGCTTCTCGTTCAGCAGCGTCAGAATTAGCCTTTCATGCCATTAACGAAACACAACTTTTTTATTTATCGAGGCCAGAATACTTAGTGTCCAATGTAATTATACGAGACTATTAATTGTAGAAACCGTAGAAATTAAATTATACGAAAATTCTGTTAATGTTCGTCGGCCATATCTAATCTCCGATTCGTGGTCTTTTTCGCGCATGCGCGAAGACAGATATTTAAGTTTCATTCTCATCCCTATTCGGTAATTTTCATTCCTGTGATCACGACATACGGTCGAAAAGCATTTTCAGCTTCAGGAAGGAAAATCGTTTTGCATTTTTTTCGTTAAATTAATTTTTGACTTAATTTTTAATTGCGTTAAATTGATTTTTAATTGTGTACACAGATAAAATATTTTTATCAGTTTTAATCATAATTGGGTTCTTTTTAGAAACTTGAAGTTATTTCTGGCGATACATCCGAAATTACTAAACAAAATATCATGGCTGTTGCGCGCACTCACAGGTATACCTCTATTAGCGCCAAATTCCTAATTTAGAATCTTAACACCAATCAATCGCCTTACCTAATGTCTCTATAAACAGCCGCGCACATTGGATGATCCAAACTTTGAATACTTTCCAAGGAATCCATAACATAATTATATATATGAGTGGGGACGGAGTTGTTCAACAAAAAACCCCCTGGGAATAGAACCAGATTTTTCTCGATTAGTTGCTTCTGCTTATTTGCCAGAGCATCTTCAGCTCTGAACGCTTTCCCCAATGGCAAATACGTCACTCTATTTGACCTCTGCTTCGTGCAACGGAGTTCTTTTTCTCCATAACCCCGATAGTTGCTCGTTACAAACTGACACCTGGCCTCGCACGAAGGAACACCTGAAGGCACGAGAAAGGCTCTTGAAAATAAAATTAATATGGAACGACTCATATCAACAACTTCTTTTCACTGACTGTATGTCTTTCAGCCTGCTAGACTTCCTCCAGTCAGTCTGAAGTTGGTCACGCGGATTCTGTTCGCTCTTTGGACACGCTTGCATCATAAAAGTGTGCCGAAACCGGTGAGTCGACCTTAATTCCCACGTCATAGGGCGGGGTGGGGGGAGGTGCGTAGGAAGAATTAAATGAAATAACGCAAAAGAAACGTTTGCCAGACAACTAAACTTTCACTTGAAAATTTTTTATTTTTTGCAATTACAGCCTATTTGATGATCTACAAAGATTCCACGTTTTCCAGAGCATGACAAGTAAATCTCTTAAGTTGTACTCATAATAAGAATGTGACAGTCACAGGAAGGAACTTGAGTCTACTTTCACCTGATTTATGAAGACCCTTTATGGTCTCTTAATATCAAATGTTATTTTCTGTTATTACTTAACTTTTCATCTGTCCTGTAAAATAAATAGTTTTATCCCATAAAACTTCATGAACTGTCCTGGCAGCCTATCTGCACTGCACAGAGAACTTCATATCTGACTTCAGGATTACCTAAAGCCATATTGCTCCGTGTATACTGTAAATTTTGTGTATTCTGAGGTCGATTTTCTGATTGCTGGATGAAAAACTCGAGTTTCAGGGAGAAAAAACCACGCTACCCTCTCCTGACTTAGGCAAGTTATGAGAAAGGCCCACAAAATTTGCCCACGTCATCGACGGGATTCGAACTCAGGTCTTTTCCACCCGATGTGGGAAGGAGGGCGATTCTGCCAACTATGCATCGACAAGGGAAATACAAGTGTATGCCCTTAATATAGTTAAATAGATCTCATCCATCCTGGGTCTCTTTTTTATGTTTAGGTTCGACAATTTCTCTTCCACTTTCCTATCAGTTATGAGAAAATCATTTAGTAGAATTTGATAAACTTCTTTTTCTTATTCGGAGTTTCAATGTTGATGATCCTGATCAGCAAGTTGATCAGTTCATCAACAGTTATGAAATGGGCCACTTTCTCCATAAAGAAAAGTCAGTGCTGTTTTTTTGCATCGTTTACCAAACATTTCTCTTAATTAAATATATTTTCTTATTTCTGTAATCTCAGCCACACAAACACACGCGCATGAAGGTTTTACCTCATTCCAGGAAGTGGTACGCTGTTTAGGAAACGCGGCAATTAATGACGTCACAAACCTCAAATGATGCTCAGTTTTGAATATGTCCTAAATAGTCACAAATACCAAAGCGGGAGGATTAGAGAAAATTTTCAAAAATTCGGTCATGTATACATATCAGACATGAAGTAATACCTGGGAAGATGGAGGAAACGTATCCCACTTCTCATTCCTGTACGACTTTTTTATATACTTAATGTGTATTAAGCTTTCCCTCTTGGAATCTTGCGGAGCCCTCCTCAAAATATTCAACACGATGCCAAGTTATGTTTTTCAATAATTATAATATAACTATAATACCATTTGTTTGTTAAGCAAATTCATAATTTCATTTATTTAAATTCTGAGGTCTTTCAGGAAATGTATAAAAACTGGGCCCCTCATGCAAACCCCTTCTACAACCAGGCTTAAATAGTATTTTTCACTTTTATTCTTGCTAGGTGACAGAAAGAATTCGGTTCGTTTTTTTTTTTTTGGGAGCAGTTTATTAAGGTGCAACTTTTAATCATGGTACTCAGCATGGGGCTGAACTAGAGTAAACGAAGATCTTGTCTGACCAGTTTGATTGGTTACTATGATGTGGTCACAAAGGAACTGGACGCAAAGAATAATTTTGATATCATATATTTGGATCTTAGAAAGGCTTTTGGTACTGTTGCACATGGAAGACTGCTGAACAAATTGGAGCAGGGTGGCATTGGGGGAAAATTGCTGCTATGGATAAAGGGACGGTTGAGTGGGAGAAGACAGCGAGTGGTAATCAATGGACACTGCTCTTCGTGGACTAATGTTATTAGTGGAGTCCCTCAGGGTTCAGTGTTGGGTCCATTGTTGTTTTGTATATTTATCAATGATATTGATGAAGGTATATTAAGCTTAATGTCAAAGTTTGCAGACGATACAAAGGTTGGCAGGGTGGTTTATGACAGTAACGACAGAATGCGGCTGCAACAGGATCTAGAAAACTTGGGCAGGTGGGCAACTGAAGTTTAACAGTGACAAATGCAAAGTACTGCATATGGGTAGAAGTAACCCCAGAGAAACGTACCAGAGGTACGACACTTAGGGTTGTAGAGAATGGATAGGACCTGGGGGTAATTGTGCAGTCAGATATGAAGTTTTCTGAACAGTGCAGACGGTCTTCAAGAGTGGTGTCTTGTCAATGATATACAGGAATTTTTGTAGCAGGGATAAGGAGGTGATTATCCCCTTTTAAAAGGCAATGGTCAGGCCACATCTTGGGTAATGTGTACAGCTCTGGAGGCCTCATTTTAAGAAGGATGTAGAGCTGACAAAGAAGGGACAACACGATTAATGAATGGAAGAAAGGATTGCTCTTACGGAGAAAGGCTTATGCAAATAATGTATACTTTTACTCTGAATAGCTATATTCCATATTCTTATTAAATTTCATTTGTCATTTGATTCCCTGGGTATACAATTCAATAAATACTGTAATATATGTTTAAATATACAGTAAACCCCCGTATCCGCGGGGGGGGGTACGTTCCAAGACCTACCGTGGATGGCTCAAACCGCGGATATAAGCGTACACCTGCAGACCCCATATATAACATGATTTTCTTGTACATACATACGTATAAGGAAGTTTGATTGATAAATTAAACACACAGTAAGACATTACCAACATTAAATACGGTAATAACAAAGTACAGCAGACTCTCGATTAACCGGGATTCGATTAACCGGGACACTTGAAGGCTCCAAATTTATTCCAAAGATTGATCCGTTAAATCTCTAAAGAACCAGTATAATGTTGGTGACCAAACCATGCGCGACAAAGGGAAGCTATTCGATTTAAAATGGACATCGTAAAAAAATAAAGGGAAGCATTGTATTGGACACGCGAGTAGTAAGTGTTACGTTTTTCGTTTTTTTTTCCATGGTTAACCGGGGGTAACTGAATCAGCGGATACGGGGGCACAACTGTATACGATATTACTGGATGCACAGTTCAAGTTACAAGAGGAAAATTACATCTGATATATAATGTGTTTCTGAAAGGTCTCGTCAAAGTGTGGAAGCTTGTTCTACTAAGCGTAGGGATGAAGAATGGTCATAGGACTGGAAATACTTCCCTTCTGAGTTATGTCTTTTTCAATAAGCAAGAGGATTGGTAAATTTGAATCATTTGTAAAATCTTACGATTCTGTACACGGGAACGAATTCATCTACTCCTTCTGGACTATAGTGCGCAATAAAATGAACCGTTGGTTGTTGCGTTTATCAGTTGTCCCTGAAGTCACCTTTAAGTTAAACTCGCCATCAGCATTGGGAAACTTTATCTCAACGCCCACCCTAGGATACCTTTACAACCATAGGCGTCTTCGAGAGGATTCTTTTAGGCTGTTACCATAACACACACTCATATAGCTATAAAACACAACTTATCATAGGAATTGGCAAACCATGTTGCTGGAGTCCTATGTCTTGTGCAGTTACATTATTCTTCATTAAAACAAACTAAAACAAGATTAATGAATATTTAATTTTCAATATTTTCTGCTGCCAAAGTCTTAAACTTACCTTTAGCTCCCTCAGTTCACTAACTCGACATATCAGGTAGCTGTATAAGAGATCGCCAGCTAGGGTCAATAGCTTGGCTAACTTTTCTAAGTTGATACCTCCTGCTTTGGTCCAGAGATATCAAATGTCTGCACCCGTCGATGGAGACTTCTGCAGTTCTCTGGATCACCACATTTTCGGCTACCAGGGTGAGTTTCTCAGTGATATCGCTTTCTAACACGTCCATAAACGTTTTCTTTTCAGCTGGAGGTCCAACTGAGCTTGAGTAGAGATAGACAAGTAATGCCAGTAATCTATTGGTGTAATTTTCATCGGTCGGTAAACCCCTATTGGCAAACAAGTAACGAATTTCTCAAACAAGGTCACATGTTATTCATAAACTATAAATATTTTGAAAAGGATGTGATAGAATCAGAAGATGGAACTGAATTTGATTAATATGCAAAATATTTGATTAAAAGTTGGCTAATATATTCTTCTCTGAGTTGGACTGGGTGCAAAACAGGCTCGTTTATGACTTCTTTCAATATACTGATAATCAAAACATCGTGACGACCCTGTGTTTTAGAAGTCGGCCGTTCCTCCCCGCCTGTTGGCACACGTATCGCTGTAAGAAACTGTAAATATGATACTGCAGGTACATAAAATCACAGTCAGGAAAAGTCAAGGACTTTGTAAACACAACAACACATACAGCTGATTTACAAATCACAAAGCAATGGTGAAGCGGTAATCAAGAATATCACTGCTCAGGAAATGAAACTCAATCCATATACAAGTCCATCCAGCAATGGAATGAACAGGTGATGTAGCATCCGTTTATTAACTATTAATACGCAGCTGAGTAGCAGGCCACTCTGAACTGACATCTTCAAGAATCAAAGCAACGATTCACCATTCAACAGTAGCTTTCACAAGAGGCAGGCTCGTTGTAGTGGTCTCATCCTCCACAAGAGCACCCAGTTTCTCCGACACGAATCCAGCCAACCAGAGACAATGCTTCAAGGGTGATGGATCAATTTCAAACTGCTGTCCCTTACTTCAACATCGAGATTAATTTCATAGTTGGCTCAGTTCGTATAGGTTGCATACGACTGTACGTGATTTTCCCCAGTTGCAGACAACTTCCGATCTTCTATCTAAATTGCCACAAGACAGCATCCACTGACTTGATCCAGTGAAGTACTGCTTGTGCTGTACACTAATCAAAGCAGCATTTGTCAGTGCAACCAGGAGCTAGAACTTTTCACCATCAAACTCAACACTGAAACGCCTGTTCCCTTTCCCATCCACACACACAGGCATGTCATTCATCTCACAAACCACCCACCGTGATATGAGGCACAGGGAATATTCAAGGATATTCATGTGTTGTTGTGCCAAAACCGGCTATTTGTACCGGCAACACCTGGTGACCAGGCGTTGCTGGTACCTGGCTCTTAGCAGATGGGAAGCGGCAACACTTGGTCACCAGGTCCCACCCACCATACCCGCTACGTGCAGGCTGCCAGAATATACTACCATCTTGCTTGTTTATACAAGCAAGATGATAGTCATCTCAATTCAGACATCCTAATTAATTGCGGTTCACAGCGCGTTAAACTTTAATTTTTTTATCTCAGGTGTTCATCACACAGCTTTCTGTTCTTGTGGATCGCGTGAAGATTGGCAGCACATACTTATGACTATACTTTATACGAAGATCTTAGAAGATATTTAAGGAACAGTGAATTCGGATGATTGTGATGCTTTTAGGTTTAACTCTAATTGTTTTGAAGTCAAAAAATCTCGGCTGCTATCAATTTTTTTCTTTTTGAATGATTTGACTGAGTTGAATTAATATTCCAAACAAAATAGCAATTTCTAAATTAAATCCTAAAAACTGTCAGGTTTAGAATTGGTTAAAAATGCTAAATTGTAAAATTTCTAAAAATTTCACGAAATTTTCACTACTAAACATGTCTAAACATGTCTAAAACATGGGTAGCGCAGTTGGTAGGATCACCGGGTGGAAAAGACCTGAGTTCCTGAGACCTGAAAGACCTGTTCATGACGGGAGGAATTTTTATGGGTCTTTTTTCACAACGTGGCTGAGTTAGTCGGTCTCAAGGCCAGGGTACATGGTTTTTCTTCCCGGAAACTCGGATTTTTCGCCAAGTAAATAGAAAATAGACCTCAGAACACACTCAATTTACAGTCGAGATACACGGTGCAATATGGCCTTCAACAGCAACAGGGGCTCACATCTGGTGAGTATGGGGCTTGGCACACCCAGGATCCAGAGCTGGATATCATCATTCTTCTCTTTCTTGGTGATTCCTTTCTACTTCTCTCTCTCTCTCTCTCTCAGGGTAACTCGGGAATTGTTTTTTGGCTGGTGCAGCATAAGCCTCAGGCTTCATTGCACCATGTGGCTAATAATAATAACAACAACAACAACAACAAAAAAAAAACAATATATATATATATATATATATATATATATATATATATATCATGGCTGTTTTGCGCATGCTCACTGGTATGCCTCTTTAGTGGGAAAAATCTTAGTACAGAATCATACCACAAATCAATTAAACACCTTACCTAATGTCACTATAAACAGCTGCACACAGTGGGTGATCCAAACTTTTAATAGAGTCAAACGAATTCATAACACGATTATAGATTTCTGTGGGGACGGAGTTCTTGAGCAAAAACTCTGCTGAGAATGAAACCAGATTTTTCTCGATTAGTTCCTTCTGCTTACTTGCCAGAGCATCATCAGCTCGGAACACTTTCTCCACTGGGAAATACGTCACTCTATCTGCCCTCTCCTTCGTGGAAAGGAGTTCTTTTTCTCCACAACCCCAATAGCTGCTCGTTACGAACTGACACCTGATGAGCGACACGTATGAGGGAACACCTAAAGGCACGAGAAAGGGTCTTGAGAGTATGGTTATTATGGAGCGAATCATATCAACAACCTTTCCTAGACCTACAAACAGTCCGAATGAAAGGATTCTGTTCGCTTTTCGCATACACGTGTGAATTATAAGTGTGAGCAAACCAGTGAGACCACCTCTTGTTGATATCCTTGACGTGGAAACAACTGATATCCTTGTAATGTAAATTATTATTATTATTTTTTTTATACATTAAAATAATTTTCCTCCTAGTGATATTTATTCAGCCAATGGGAGAAGAGGGATGCGGGCGGTTACGTGGTCACGCGCTATGTTCATAATAATAAAATTCTTTATTCACAAAATTTTTACACGGATATGATTTCCGTTACAGGCATCCAGAGGAATCTGACAATCTGATTGGAGACATTAATTTTATTTATATACAAACTGATAAAACATAGAAAAACTGCATTGAACATCCATTGAATACAAATAGCATCCATCTTTTTTTTTTTTTTTTTTTTTATGTGAACCCCAAACACGAGAGGTATTAGAACCTATAGTACTTAGTACCGTGCTTGGGTTGGAGGTTGAGAAAACGAAAGAAGATATTTGTTGACATTGGACTTGAACTTCTGTAGATTGTAATTTTCAGGAAATACGAATGAAGGAAGGTTGTTCCAGAAAACGGCAGTTGAATGAATAAATGAGGAAGATGAAAAGTTGGTTCTGTGGGTTTGAAGTTGGACAGTAAATGGATGTTGGCTGGTGGCGGCACGTGTTCGGACTGTTTTGAAAGAGAGAGCGGGAATTATAGAAGCCAATTCAGAAGAACAGTGCCCATGGAAGTATCTGTAGAAGAGGCATGCAGCAGAAACAGTACGGCTATGAGAAAGCGAGTGGAGAGACTCTGTTAGAGATGAATCATTAATTAACCTAAATGCCTTCCTCTGAATGGAATCAAGAAGCCTAAGAGAGGTTTTGGGGACACCACCCCAGATGTGGGAACAATATTCCATGGCAGGGCGGATTTGCGATTTATACAGAGTGAGCAGCTGTTTGGAAGAAAAGTAACGCCGAGAGCGAAAGAGAAAACCAAGTTTTTTAGATGCAGAGGAACCAATATTTGTAATCTGCTTGTGCCAAGAGAGAGATTAGAAGTCAGGGTAATCCCCAAAAGAGATATATCCTTTTGCCTAGAAATCGGAGTGTCACTAAAGATAAGCATAGGAGTAGAAGAATCCTTTTTGCGAGATATAAGACAAGACTGAGTTTTAGAAGGGTTGAAATCAACTAAGTTGTCTTTGCCCCACTGGAGAATTACCTGAAGATCGGCATTTAAGGAATTGGTAGCAGATTTTCGAGAAGTTGAAGCTGATTAAGCAGGGCAAGGTTTCTCAAAATGGAAAGTGGAATGCAATGTGCTATCATCGGCAAAACTATGGATAGGATTTCCAGTCAATGGAAGAAGGTCATTAATATACAAGAGGAAAAGAGTGGGGGAAAGAACTGAGCCTTGGGGGACACTGGCATTAGTGGAGAAGGTAGAAGGCAGAGAGCCATCTACCATCACCCTCAGTGAGCGATCCGAAAAAAAACTGGATAACCAATTACTGAAAACAGTTGGAAAACCATAAGATGGAAGCTTGTTTAGAAGACCTTTATGCCAAACACGATCAAAAGCCTTTGAGATGTCAAGAGCAACTACTTGTGTTTCACCGAACCTTTCCATTGAATTAGTCCATAAATGGGTAACATAAGCCAGAATATCACCAGTGGATCGACACTGACGGAATCCATACTGGCGATCGTTGATCAGACGGAAGGTTTCTAGGTAGTTTAAGAGTTAGCAGTTAATTGATTTCTCCATTACTTTAGAAAGAGTAGAAGTAATTGCAACAGGACGATAATTGGATGGGAGGGATTTGTCACCTTTTTTAGGAACTGGCTGGATATGAGCAAATTTCCAAGCAGAAGGAAAAACACCTTTGGAATAAGAAAGTGAAAAAAGGCGGCAAAGAATAGGAGTAAGTTCAGGAGTACAGGTTTTGAGAACAAGTGGAGAAATACCATCGGGACCTAGAGCTTTCTTAGCATCAAGATTCGTCAAAATCCTTCTAACATCCTTTTGACGGAAGACCACAGGAGGCATTGAATGGAGTGTGTTGGGAATGGTGGGAGGTGTTTTACCAAGATCATTAATACATGAGTTGGAAGAAAAATGGGATGCTAGCAGGTCAGCTTTATCCTTGGCTGAAGTGATAACAGAACCATTTGGTTTGGACAGAGGTGGGAGCAGAGATGGGCAAAAGTTGCGGCCAATAGCTTTGGCAAGAGACCAAAATGCTCGGCTACCATTAGCGCAATAAGCAAGTTTTCTACTCTTAGCCTGTTCAAACTCTAGTTTGGACTGATTAATAACTGCTTTACAATTGTTGCGAGCTTTGGTGTAGGCAGAAAATGAAACTGAAGAATTAGAAACAAGCCAATTACGATATGCAACATTCTTCTCTTGAACAGCCTTAGCACATTTATTGGAAAACCAAGGTTTAGATAGAGGACGAGATTTTAAAGTGGAGTGTGGGATAAAGGATTCCATTCCTGCAAGAATAATTTCACTGACACGATCTGAGCAAACGTTGACATCAGAAGTTTTGAAACAGTAATCCGACCAGGGAAAAGATGAAAAGAAGTCTCGCAGGTCATCCCATTTTGCATTCTTGTAATGCCAAACAACACGAGGTTGGGAACAGCCATGAGATAAAGGTTCCATTGGAGAAGAGACAATCACCAAGTTGTGATCTGAAGTGCCTAAAGGACCTCTCACTTCGACCGTGTACTTAGAAGGGTTGTTTGTGATAAAAAAGATCAAGCGTATTGGCTGTATGATTAGGATTGTCTGGTATTCTTGTAGGTAAATGAACAATCTGTGCTAGGTCATTAGTAATTGGAAAAGCTTCAGCATCTCGACCTGCTGGGTCGGTGTGACTAGAAAACGGAAGCCAGCTGGAGTTGTGAACATTAAAATCACCAAGGAAAATTACCTCACTGTTAGGAAAGTTGGACTGGAGAAAGTCAAGTTGCAAAGAGAGGAACTCAAAGAGCTCCAAGTGGTTAGTGGAGTTGGGAGAACGGTAGAGACAACAGATGAATTTGACACAATGAGGTAGAGAGATTTTAAGCCAGAGAAGATCAAAGAGAGGAGATTCCAAATTGCCAAGTCTCTGACAGGGAACATCAGAACGGACATATGCACAAGTACCACCTTTGAGGCGAAAGGAATCATATAGCGAATAATTTGGGCATCTGAGATGAGCAATAGTTGAATCAACCGATAACTGAGATTGTGTCAGAAAAAGTACATGGGGTTTGGCAGATTGCAAGTGGAAATGGACATCGTTGAGATTAGAATTGAGACCACGTATATTTGTCAAATGAATTAGGAAGTGCTTAGCTAATACTTATACTACTTATCTAATACTTAGCCTAAATAACTTTGAGTTCGCGATAATTGCAGGACATCTTCCACTTGGAGTCAGTTTTAGCGTTAATGGCAGTTACAGGAATGGTGACTGCACGTGAATATGGATTTTCTCTTTTTTTCCCTATATGCCACATCAGTGGACCACAGATCAAAATCAATGTCGATCGAGCTCAGTTCGCCAATGATGCTGTTGAGAAAGTGTCGCTTGAAGGTCGAGAGCTTCTGCAGGTTTGAACAGAGCACTGGAGGGTTTCTAAGTGCCCTACCCGGGATTATCCAGCTCACGAGTTCCCAGATGTTGATGAAGTCGTGAACTGCGGAGTACAGATTGAGTGCCATTGTGAGCTTCCGCGCATATGCCAAGTGCTAGGCTGGGGTGTAACTCAGATTTTTACAGAGCTGTGATCTTCATATTGTATAGGGAAGGTGAGCCCACATGAGGACCCATTTCTAGATCCCAAAGCGAGTTCAGGCTGGACAAAGGAGCTACCGACCAGACTTCAATACCATAACCGATGATTGAGCCGAAGTAGTAGAGAAATTTCCTGACTGTTTCTTTATTATGAGAACTACAGAAATCGAGTTTCATGCCCCAGAAGGCCCGTAGCTCTTTTGAGAACAGTTGCCGGATCTGATCCTTATAAGTCAGATTTTCGTCCATTATCACCCCTAAGAATTTAATAGAATGAGCGGCGACCAGTAGATGCCCCGCAATTGAGGGCTCTAGAGAAGCTGCTGGATTGTGGTCTGCTTGTGCTCTCGGTGAGAAGATGATGTACATTTTGATTTTTCCGGGTCTGCGCGGGAAGCACAGTTGTGTCGTCTCCGTCTTCCCCACATCGGGTGGAAAAGGCCAGGGTTCGAATCCCGTAGATGATACGAGAAACTTTAATGGTTTCTTTTCATTCCGTGTCTGAGTTAGTCGGTCTCAGGCGTAGATAGCAAGGATTTTTCCCAGAAATTGGGATTTTTTTCGTCCAGCAAACAGGAAAATCGACCAGAGAACACACGCAATTTACAAACAAATAACTATGTGGGTAGATGTAATCATTTACGGGGAGCCCTAATATCATAATTTTTTTTTATATGCCGACTTCCACCTGCTTGGTGATGCAGCGATTTCCTTGCTGGGAGGTGAGTAGACTTCTGAGGAGCTTAGCGATATTACCTGTGAAACTGTAGTAGTTCTCCAGGAAGCACATGAGAGAATTAATCTGTACTTAGTCAAATGCAGGTTTCAGATCCAGGAAGACAGCATGAAGAACAGAGCTTTGTCCCAGGCCTGAAGGGTTTCAAGCTTAGAGCCTGTAGACATGTTATTGGTGATCTTTGTGAGAGTCCAGTGTGTGTGTGTGTGTGTGTGTGTGCGTGCTGAGGTCGCTTGGAGAGAATCTGATTGGCGACCTCTTTGAAAATGCACTTCTCTAGACATTTGAGAAGAAGTGAGGAAATAGAAATTGGCCACAAGTCAATTACTGTAGCCAGTAATTGAGTTGTGATTTTGTACTTTTGAAACTGGGACGACTCTAATTCAGCCAATATATCGTACATGCTAGTTGCAATATACACGATGCCTTAGTCGCTGATGCTCTTAAAACCCTACTACAACAACAACAACAGCTACTTACCTGATCGATATAGCAGTGCCCAACACCATCAACCTCCAGAAAACTTACGAGAAAAAGATCGAGAGATACACAGACTTAAGATAAGAAGTCGAAGAAATGTGGCATATAGAAGAAGATTACCGTGTGAGTCACCAGCATGGTGCGTAAGAGCCTTAATAAGAACCTAGCAGAAATAGTCTTCCCAACCCAGAAAACACTTACATGGAACTCCAGAAAGGCGCGATTCTGAACACCTGTAGGTAAGAGAGTTTCTCGACCAGCAGTAATCGTCATCATCAGTAATTCAGTCTTGTAACTGGTCAGTTCTTCTGATGAGCTGTCGCCATCCTTGTCTCTCCTGTGCCACTTGTTTTAGTTCCTCAATGTTTTGAAGTTCTGCTTCATCCAGCAATGTCCCAAAGAAGGTCTTTTTTGGTCTACCCCTAGGGCGTTTTCCCTCCACATTTTAGTCTAGTTGATCATATTTTATCTAAAAATTTCCTTTGTTCTTGGACACGTCTTAATACTTCCACGTTTGACACTTTTTGAGTCCATTTAATTTTTTTCATCCAACCAACAGTAGAAACAGTAATAATAGCAACCGGAAGCAACCAACCATTCCATGAACTTGGTACCACTACCCGTCCCATAAAGGAGGAAAACGTTTTATAATTATAATAATAATAGACTGACAAGAAAGGAATGGCTCCCTATCTGATCGACAGTGCGGTGTCCAACACCAGCAACCTCTAGAAAACATACATAGAAAAGATCAAGAAGTAGTCAGACCTAAGACAAGAAGTCGAGGATTTGTGGCATATGGAACAAGTAATGACTCTTCCATTCTGTCATTTACATTTTGTAAATGGTAGAATTTACTCCACAATTTTTAGATTATTATAAATTATTTTGCTATGCTGCGCATCCATCTGAAGCTCCATGATCTTAATTTAGTACGAAGACCATAAGCGTCAGAATAGCGTGTGCGTAAATTGCATGTATTAAATCTGTGACATTTTTTTTTCATCTAATTACGTCACTACTTTGAACAACTGAAAGAGAGAAAACTTAACTGAGTGTTTTTTTCAAACGGTATTCTCGAAAATATGTTCACTTTAACTTGTGAGCTTGTTCATCATTTCTCGAAATTCTAATCTCGGCCTTTATTATTATTTATTTATTTTTTTCGTTGTTTACTCTTAGTTTCCTTTAGATGTAGAATTGACCTGAACTAGAAACTTATGTAAGTGACTTCTAGAACTGTGTCAAAAGTTCTCCAACAAACGTTTGACACAGTTTCATAACTTGTCTGACTTCTCTAATATGAGCTATTTATTTCATTAATTAACTGTTTTACTTATAATCGACACCTTAAACAAACGGATGTGATATTTTATTTCTTGGGCACATTTTACAAAGTGATGCAAGCAGTTTGCTTTTCTTAGAGGATTTCTAATAGTGCAGGGATGTTTTATGCTTATTAGAATGACCAAAATATACATTGAATGGCTTCTTTATTTGGTACACCAACGTAATGACGAATGCCACCTCCTTTAAGTCTTGAGTTAAGCACCAGTCCCCGAGCATTTCACAGGGATACTTGATCGTCCCACAGTTGCTTGAGATTGGATGTTGACGAATCACTGCAGCGAAAAACTCTCTCGAGCCCATCCAGAGATGCTCATTCAAGTGTGATCCAGCGAAACGAAATGAGCATGAAACGTTGTGGTTGCGAGTGTGTTAAGCACCACAACAACTAAGCTTATGAGGTGTAAGTATGCTGGGTCTGATGATTGTCCTGTTTGCTGGACATAAAAACGCATGTTTCAGGATGAAAAAGCATACAACCCTCACTGAGATCGACTAATTCAACCACTTTGGGATAATAGTCCATAAAAAGCCCATATGAAAATAGCCCCAAAAAAAAAAAAGGGTACCCTTCATTGACGGAATTTTATCCTGGGAAGCATTTTCCATTCGGTGTGTGGTGAACGGTAATTATGTTCACAGAAATATCAGCGAGGGCTAAGGTACAAAAATAAGGTATAATTTGAATATTTTTCTAGGCTTTCCTTTCAGCGCAAACCACTTAATAATTTAGTAAAAATGTATTTTAAGAATTATCTGAGGCTCTTTTAAGTTAATGTTGAGTCCAAAGGGTGTCAAATCAAAGGATTCGTTGCAAATGAAAATCGTCCTTTCAAAGTCGATGAAGTAGAACGGCTTACCACAATAAATGGATTGGCAGAGAGTGCTGTCGAAAGGTTGAAAATTTCTATTGGAGAATCATAGTATTGTCCTTATTTGTAAACCCCTCTCCATGTGGTTGTGAAGGGCTCTATGTTACAGTTACATGTGAACGGTTTGCAATAATTGAATCTTAGTATACTTCTAGTGTTCCAGAAAGCCTAAAAACTTTTCTTATTTAAAAAACTCTGTCCCTAAAAACTTTATCGCACGTGAATGCAAAACGTTTATTCAGTTTGCCAGCAACCTGAACAGGATAATAATCAATAGTCATGTCATTCATATTGGACAAAGAAGGAGTAACAGATGAGACAAGCAATTTTTTTTCTGGAAAATATGGTAGTTGTTAAAAGTACTTTTTTTTTTTTTTTTTTTTTTTTTTTTTTGCTTTAAAACATGTGTTTGCTGATCAGGTGTCAAGTTTCCAGTTATTGAAAGCAGTTGACTTTTTTATATCATTGTAGATTGGGAAAAGAAATGTGCCCCGAGGGCACCACAATAAATGAGATACAATAATTTTAAAACTAGCCTACTTCACATTCAAGAACCCATGTCCAGTGAAAATAAAACATTTTGTTCTTAGACCTTTAGTGCTTATATACCATCTTGAGTGCCTTCTACTTATTAACATTTGTAGACATCCGACCATCTCCAGTTTTGGAGTAGAAGTGGAATTAACAATTATGCCAGCAAATTCAACTGGAAGGTAGTGCCGAAAAAAATAATCGACACTTCTGAAAATTATAAGGTTAAACTGAATACCGCAAGTTAAAATCTGTGAAGCAGAAGTGTACAACATTATGCAAACCTTGGGCTCAGTTAATACTTGAAAATATCTTTGAAGATATCAAGTTTATTTTGGATATTTACAAGTTTGACCCTGTGTTATCAACCATGTGTAGCATATGTAGATCACTGTAAAAATCTGTATTATAGACGAAGCATAAAGTTGTATGATTTAAATTCCAAAGCTGTCTCGTAATTTTGCTAAGTTTCTAGCTAAACAGTTTTAACTTTTGTGATATGTTCAATCGATTATCAATCGTCAGGATCAGGAATTTAATGGCATCAACGCAGGAAATAAAATGATCATAAATCCTGACTAAAGGAGTCCTGTTAGTGGCCTTGACATTAGTTTAGTTTCTGTCACAGAAATGGTAAGATTATTGATACAAGACCATGTATATGGGTATATCAAGCCAGAATTAGCACTGTATTGCAATTGCAACCTACAGTTTCCAAAAAATAATAAATTTAAATCGTCAAGAATTACAAGTCATATGCAAATGACTTGTAGTTCTTGTTCTTTATATCCATTACAAGGATTCATAACAAAGGTCCAATTATATAACCTTGAGTGTCCACAATGAACTTGAAGAGTAAAGGATTGAAATATGGTCCTGATAGCAACTTGTCTGTCGCTCAAATACAGTTAACTTCTTATATGATGTTAAATAACTATAAGGAATAATTGGCATCACTAAGGACGTTTTCCACCAAAGTGAGTCGAAAGTGCCCTCAAAGTCGATAAATATTTATTAACGATATTTAAGAATATATATCATGCATATTGCCTAAGTTTTCAGATAATATAAAGGGTTGTTAAGGACAAGAATCAAAGCGTACTACAGAAACAAAACATAAAATCAGACATATGAGCTGAGAACTGCCAATTAATGTTTAATATTGATTAAATGCAAGGTAGTGTATATATTGGCATCAGTAATCCCCAGAATGACACCAGTACCAACTGTGTGGTACCACAGTCAAGGAAGTGCCATAATTATGCCATAATAGCCATAATTATGAGAGCTTCTTTGGACTCAGGGGAGGTACCCATAGACTGGAGATGTGCAAATGTAACCCCAATTCACAAAGGAGGATCAAAGGCTGACACAAGTAATTATAGACCTGTTAGTTTAACTTCTGTTCCAGGTAAATTAATGGAGGCACTGGTTAAAGAAGCACTGCAGGATCATCTAGACAAGAATTCAGTTATAGCTCAGACGCAGCATGGTTTTGTTAAGGGTAGGTCTTGCCTGACCAATTTGATTGGATACTATGATGTAGTCACAAAAGAACTGGATGCAAGGAATAACTTTGATATTATATATTTGGATCTTAGAAAGGCTTTTGATACTGTTGCACATGGAAGACTGCTGCACAAATTGGAGCAGAGTGGTATTGGAGGCAAATTGCTGCTATGGATAAGGGGATGGTTGAGTGGCAGAAGACAGAGAGTGGTAATCAATGGACACTGCTCAACGTGGACTAATGTTATTAGTGGAGTTCCTCAAGGTTCAGTGTTGGGTCCGTTGTTATTTTAGGTGTTTATGAATGATATTGATGATGGTATATCAAGTTTAATGTCCAAGTTTGCAGATGATACAAAGGTTGGCAGGGTCGTTAAGGACACTACTGATGCTATGCTGCTGCAACAGGATCTGGAAAGGTTGAACAGATGGGCTGAGAGGTGGCAAATGAAGTTTAACATTGACAAATGTGAAGTACTACATATGGGAAACAGTAACCCCCGAGCAACGTATCAACTCTGTGGTACTACACTGACAGTGGTGGAGAATGAAAAGGACCTGGGGGTAATTGTGCAGGCAGATATGAAGTTCTCTGAGCAGTGCAGACGGGCTGCAAGAGTAGCTCATGGTGTCTTGTCAATGATATACAGGAATTTTTCTAGCAGGGATAAGGATGTGATTATTCCCTTGTATAAGGCAATGGTCAGGCCACACCTTGAGTACTGTATACAGGTCTGGAGGCCTCATTTCAGGAAGGATGTAGAGCTGCTGGAACGGGTACAGAGAAGGGCAACAAGATTAGTGAATGGAACAAAGGGTTGCTCTTACGAAGAAAGGCTTAAGTTTTGCAAATTACAGAGTCTGGAGACTAGGCACCGGCGAGGTGATCTGATAGAGGTGTATAAGGCTTTGAATGGTTTGAGCATGCTCAATGCCAATGGGATTCTTCATCTTGCTCAGAATAATCACCTCAGAGGGCATAAATTCAAATTGCGGAAGGACGGATGTCGGATAGATGTGCGGAAATTTGCCTTTGGCCAGCGGGTGGTTGGTTGGTGGAACCGACTTCCATCACTTGTTGTTGAAGTTGATAGCCTAAACAAATTTAAAGCTCAACTGGACAGGTATTTCGAACGAACGGAGGGGTGAAATGGGAGTGGTTTTTTTTTTTTTTTTTTTTTTTGGCTGATGCTGAATAAGCTTGCTTTCTTGCATCATATGCCTCTACTAATGCTAATGCTAATGCTAAGTGCAGAAAAAAAGAGAACTAGGGGTAACTATACAGTTCACCATAAAGTTTTTTGACCATGCATTGTTACTGTGGAGATTTTAAGGCCAATGGGTTCGATTTTATTAACAATGGCCCCTAATGTCTTTGCACCATTTTCACTCTCTAACTTCACAAATGCCAACCTGACCGCGCAGTGGACCGGATCGCACCAGAGCACGTACCTGGTGGACACCCCAGTTAAATCAGTTTTACTAATAAGCAAAAACTACTCGCAATATGTTAGTTTTTAGGAATACCTTTATTTGGAATCCCAATTTTCAGCACTTAAACTGTAGTCTTCTATAAGTAGTCAAATGGACCTTATTAGGAGCCCAGAGTTTTCAAATGAAGTCCAGAGTGTTTTTAGATAAAATGCTAGGGTTTCCATTTTTCGAAAGTGACCATAGTTCTTAAAGTCTGGTGTGGTTAAGGATTTCTGGTCGCTCTCACTTGATAAAGCCATCCTCAGAGCGAAAGACAAAAGAAGAGTAACGTAGAGAAGCTTGCTATTATCAAAGGATTTCAACACTAGCGTTGAAATATAACCCTCTTACCTTATTTCATTTCTGTAATAGGTCAACTTAGGAGTTTAAAATACATGTAACTTTCGTTAAGTTTTCAACCAGAAGTTTTTCCTTCCTCATTCCGCTTGATTATTCCTTTGAATTCGATGCAATATTCAACGAGGTTGTTAATGAAGCCAACTGAAATTGGACGAGACAGCAGTAAGTCCCAAAATATGGCATAATGGAATCTCAGATTTCCTTGCTGAATGGCAAATTCACTGCTATTGGTGATGCTGTTCCATTAAAATGTTAAATTAGTAATTTTACATCAATATCATTTCTGAACTGAGCATAAGTGCAAGACTTTTCAATGTCACTTGAAAAAATGAGAAATTCTATTTCTTCAAATGTCAATGTCATTTGAGGAAATAGAAATTCTCCCCAGACAGTGAGATAGAAAAATAAAATACACAGAAGCTTGCGTACTATAACGAATTATTCCAATTATTCCAACAGCTGCGTTGAAATCTAATTCCATTTCTTTATTTAAGGGCTTAGGCATATTATTATAAGAGTACATTTTATACCGGTGTGCAAAATTTAAGGACCAGTCAGGTTTTCACCTGTAGCTTCTCACAGGAGTAACCCAGATATGGGAAAAGCATACCAAAGGAACCTCGTGAAGTACAGAAATTATGAAGGAAACAACACCGACACAACAAAGGAAACAAAACGGCACAGAGGGACTTTATTCAAAAAGGGCAACATAGCACTGGCTGCCATGATACAGATGCATTACTGCCAAAGATGGAACAAAGGGAAGAGATGGTCCTCAGTAGAAGCTATGGCCACCCCTAATGTCGATGCAGGCTATCCATTGCCTGTCCATACTAAGAAGAAGGTTGTTGATAAGTTCTTGCGGTAACATCGTCCATTCCTCTGACAGCGCCATCTTCAGCTGGTGAACATTAGCATTAGCATTAGTAGAGGCATATGATGCAAGAAAGCAAGCTTATGCAGCATCAGCCAAAAAAAAAAAAAAAAAAAAAAAAAAAACCACTTCACCCCTCCGTTCGTTCGAAATATCTGGCCAGCTGAGCCTTAAATTTATTTAGACTATCAACTTCCACAACAAGGGATGGAAGTCTCTTCCACCAACCAACTACCCGCTGGCTAAAGGCAAACTTCCGCACATCTATCCTACATCTGTCTTTCCTCAATTTGAATTTATGCCCTCTCAGGTGATTATTGTGAGCAAGAGGAAGAATCTCATCAGCATTGAGCATGCTAAAACCATTCAAGGCTTTATACACCTCTACCAGATCAACTCGCCAGTGCCTAGTCTCCAGACACAGTAATTTGCAAAACTTAAGCCTTTCTTCGTAAGAGCAACCCTTTGTTCCATTCATTAATCTTGTTGCCCTTCTCTGTACTCGTTCCAGCAGCTCTACAATTTCTGGTGGGTGCGGACGTGCCACTAGGAGTCTCCCAAAAGCGTCCCATATGTGTTCGATAGGATTTAGATCGGCGAACGGGTAGGCCAATCCATAAGAACAATGTACTCACTTTCCAAAAGCATATCAACAGTGCGATGGGGCGTGGCGTTATCATCCATAAACACGAACTTGGGGCCAATGGTACCTCGGAACAGACGCACATGAGGTAGGATTAATTCAGTACAGTAGCGTGCTTCGGTTAAAGTACCGCCATTCAGTATCTGGAGTTGTGTACGTCCATCCAAAATAACGCCTCCACAGACGAGAACACCTTGGACGCCATATCGATCCCTTTCATTGATGTTTGCGGGGTGATACCGTGCCAAACTCGCCAGATTAGCAGACATCCAGAATCGCTGCTGAGACTGAATCTACTCTCATCAGTAAAGAGTACATTAAATAAAGATTTTGTAGTTGTAACCTTTAGAAACAGTGTTGGTCCTTAAGTTTTGACAGCAGTGTAGCATTATTAGAGGCATATGATGCAAGAAAGCAAGCTTATGCAGCATCAGGCAAAAAAAAAAAAAAAACCCATCCCATTTCACCCCTTCATTCGTTCAAATGATTGTCCAGCTCAGCCTTAAATTTATTTAGATTATTAACTTCCACAACAAAAGATTGAAGTCTGTTCCACCAATCAACTACTTGCTGGCTAAAGGCAAAGTTCCGCACATCTATTCTACAGCTGTCTTTCCTCAATTTGAATCTATGCCCGCTCATATTCAATCTGAGGTTCTTAATCTGAGCAAGAGAAAGAATCCCATCAGCATTCAGCTTGCTCAACCCATTCAAGGCCTTATACACCTCAATCAGATCACCTTGCAGTTGCCTACTCTCAAGGCACTGCAATTTGCAGAACTTAAGCCTTTCTTGGCGAGAGCACCCTTTTTCCCCCACTCACCAATCTTTTTGCCCTCCTTTGTACTCATTCTAGAATGAGACCTCCAGACCTGTACACAGTACTCTAGGTGTGGCCAGACCATTGCCTTGTACAACAGCATAATCACCTCCCCTGTCCCTGCTAGCAAAATTCCTATATATCATTGACAAGACTCCATGACCTGCCCTGGCAGCCCGTCTGCACTGCTCAGCGAACTTCATATTTGACTGCACAATTATCCCCAGGTCTTTTTCACTTTCCACTTCCCTGAATGTCGTAATACACATTTGGAACGTTTCTCTTGGGTTATTGCTACCCATATACAGTACTTTGCATTTTTCAATGTTAAACTCCATTAGCCACTTCTCAGCCCATTTTCCCAATTCTATATCTTCTCAGCCCATTATCTATATCCACTTGGAGTAGCATACTGTCCTTACTGTCGTTAACAACAATGCCACCCTTTATATAATGTGAAAATTTGGACATTAATCCTGATATACCTTATTAAACATCATTGATGAATACACAAAACAACAATGGGCCCAGCACCGAACACTAGGGAACTCCACTAATAACATTTGTCCACGAGGACTTGCCCATTGATTACAACTCTCTGTCATCTTCCACTCAACCATCCCTTTATCCATTGTAGCAACTTACAGTTAATGCCATACCTCTCCAAGTTGTACAGCAGTCTTCCTTGTGCAACAGTATCAAACGCTTTCCTGAAATCCAAGTACGTATATGATTTCAAAATTATTTTTGACATTCAGTTCCTTTGTGACCACATTATAGTATTTAACAAACCCATGCTGTGTCTTAACTATTACTGCATTCTTGTCTAGATGATCCTGCAATGCTTCTTTTCCCGGAATGCAGGTTAAACTAACAGGTCTATAGTTATTTTGTCACCTTTTGAACCCCCTTTGTGAATTGGTGATACATTTTCATACCGCCAGTCCATCGGGACTTCCCTTGAGTTCAAGGAAACTCTGATACTTATGGCTAAGGGTATGCTTACTTCCTTTGCTGCCTGATTTAATATAACTGGATAGATCCCATCCATCCAAAGTCCTTCTTTATGTTTAACTCCGACAATTTATCCTCCACTTTGCTCTCAGTTATTACAAAATCATACAGGGCCCCCGTTAGAGTTTGATATTCTTCTGGCATTCCCTTCATTGAATAAATCCTCACGTGTGAATGTTGATGCAAAATACTCATTCAGTTTATCAGCTATAACTCATTCAGTTTATCAGCTCATAAAAAAAAAAGAAAAAAAAAAAGCTACCTGAGCACTATCATCAATAGTCAACCCATCTATTTTAAATGGTCTAATCTGATTCATGTCTTTCCTTCTAGAATGTACACAAGTAAAGAACTCTTTGCTGTTTTTCTTTGCATCCTTCGCTAAAGATTTCTCGTAATCTGCCTTCGCCAGCCTAACCTCCTTTGTGACTTGATTACAGACTAGCTTATATCTGCCATAGGCTTCTGTGTCACTTGATAATTTATATGCATCCGATACATTTTTCTTCCCTGCCACGATCCTCATTAATTAATCTAACATCCATTTAGGCCTAAACCTCGAAGAGTATTTCTTAGTTGGAATGAAAAGCCTAATGGCCTCCAAGATTAAGTCTCTCGAAGGCTTCTCATTTAGAGCCTAACGTTGGTGACATCATCAATTGGTCCCACTGTACAGAATTTGAAAACAGTCTGAGACCACTGTATTCACCTTTATGAAAGCAAAAGCCCTTCCCTTTAGCCTTGATGGTACTTACATCTTTCAGTAATTCCCACATCAGTACATTGTGATCACAATCACGAAGTGGTTCCTTTATCTGCAAGTTCTTATTGCATGAATAGTCACTGCTGATAATCAGATCAAGAGTATTACTCCGTCTGGTTGCCTCTCGAACATTCTGCTGTAGAAAACAATTATCCAATAAATCCAGAAAAAGTCTTGATAGTGTGCAAGTGACCACTACAAGTTCCAGTCAATATCTGGAAAGTTAAAATCTTCTATTATAAGACATTTTGATATACTGGCCCATTCTATTTCTGTGCACAATTGCTCATTATACTCATCAGAATCATTAGGTCTATAGCTTTGCTTTATATGCATCCCACACCTACCCTCATTTTTCCTTACCCAGTGCTTATGTCACACCAAACAGACTCAAAATTCCTCATTATACTCAATGTCCACCAACATCCATTGGATGCACTTCCTTTGATTTTATGTGTCTTAACCATTAGCAGCTTTCTAAAGTTGGGCATATGGGCTGAGAGGTGGCAACTGAAGTTTAACATTGACAAATGTAAAGTATGCATATGGGAAGCAATAACCCTAGAGGGACATATCAACCATGTGATACTACACTGAAAGTTGTACAAAATGAAAAGGACTGGGGGTAATGCTGCAATCAGATATGAAGTTTTCGGAGCAGTGCAGACGGTCTGCAAGAGTAGCTCATGGTGTCTTGTCAATGATATACAAGAATTTTTCTAGCAGGTATAAGGATGTGATTATAAGGCAAAGGTCAGGCTACACCTTGAGTACTGTATACAGGTCTGGAGGCCTCATTTTAAGATGGCTGAAGAGCTGCTGGCACGAGTACAGAGAAGGGCAACAAGATTAGTGAATGGACCAAAGCGCTTACGAAGAAAGGCTTAAGTTTTGCAAATTACAGCGTATGGAGACTAGGGACCTGCGAGATGATCTGATTGTGGTGTATCAGGCCTTGAATGGTTTGAGCATGCTGAAAGCTGATGAGATTCTTCCTCTTGCTCAGATTGCAAACCTGAGGGGGTATAGATTAGCATTAGCATTAGTAGAGGCATTTATGCAAGAAAGCAAGCTTATGCAGCATCAGCCAAAAAAAAACCCACTTCCACTTCACCCCTCTGTTCGTTCGAAATACCTGTCCAGCTGAGCCTTAAACTTATTTAGGCTATCAACTTCCACGACGAGGCATGGAAGTCTGTTCCACCAACCAACCACACGCAGGCTAAAGGCAAATTTCCGCACGTCTATCCTACATCTGTCTTTCCTCAATTTGAATTTATGCCCTCTCAGGTGATTATTCTGAGCAAGAGGAAGAATCCCATCAGCATTCAGCATGCTCAAACCATTCAAGGCTTTATACACCTCTATCAGATCACCTCACTGGTGCCTAGTCTCCAGACACTGTAACTTGCAAAACTTAAGCCTTTCTTCGTAAGAGCACCCCTTTGTTCCATTCACTAATCTTGTTGCCCTTCTCTGTACTCGTTCCAGCAGCTCTACATCCTTCTTGAAATGAGGCCTCCAGACCTGTATACAGTACTCTAGGTGTGGCCTGACCATTGCCCTATACAAGAGGATAATTACCTCCTTATCCCTGCTAGAAAAATTCCTGTATATCATTGACAATACACCATGAGCTACTCTTGCAGCCCGTCTGCACTGCTCAGAGAACTTCTTATCTGCCTGCACAACCACCCCCAGGTCCCTTTCATTCTCTACCACTGTCAGTGTAGTACCACAGAGTTGATACGTTGCTCTGGAGTTGCTGTTTCCCATATGTAGTACTTTACATTTGTCAATGTTAAACTTCATTTGCCACCTCTCAGCTCATCTGCTCAACCTTTCCAGATCCTGTTTCAGCAGCATAGTGTCAGTAGTGTCCTTGACAACCCTGCCAACCTTCGTATCGTCTACAAACCTGGACATTACGCTTGATATACCATCATCAATCCATCTTGATATGCCATCATTTATAAATACATGAAAACAATAATGGACCCAACACTGAATCCTGAGGGACTCCACTAATAACATTAGTGCACGATGAGCAGTGTTCATTGATTACCACTCTCTGTCTTCTCCCCCTCAACCACCCCTTTATCCATAGCAGCAATTTGCCTCCAATGCCACACTGCTCCAATTTGTGCAGCAGCCTTTCAAGTGCAACAGTATCAAAAGCCTTTCTAAGATCCAAGTATATAATATCAAAAAAGAACTGGTTATTCAGTCACAAAAGAACTGGTTATTCTTTTGTGACTGCATCATAGTATCCAATCAAATTGGTCAGGCAAGACTTCCCCTTAACAAAACCATGCTGTGTCCGAGCTATAACTGAAGTCTTGTCTAGATGATCCTGTAGTGCTTCTTTAACCAGTGACTCCATTAATTTTCCTGGGACAGAAGTTAAACTCACAGGTCTATAATTACTTGTGTGAGCCTTTGATCCTCCTTTGTGAATTGGGGTCACATTTGCACATCTCCAGTCTGTGGGTACCTCCTGTGAGTCCAAGAAAGCTCTCATAATTATGGCTAAGGGTTTGCTTACTTCCTTTGCTGCCTCCTTTAATATAACTGGTTAGATCCCATCCACCCCAGGTACCTTTCTTTTGTTTGTTTATCTTCAACAATTTCTCCTCCACTTTACTCTCAGTTATTACAAGATTCTCTACCTTACTGCCAGAGTTGAACTTATGAAACTAGATTAGATTGAAATTAGATTAGAACTTATGAAAGATAGTTGTAGAATAGATGTGTGGAAGTTTGCCTTTAGCCTGCTGGTGGTTGATCGCTGAAACAAACTTCCATCTGTCGTTGGAGAAGTTGACAGCTTAAATAAATTCAAGGCAAAACTAAGCAAACATTTGGAGCGAATGGATGGGTGAAATGGGAAGGTTTTTCTTTTTCTTTTTTTTTTTCTGATGCTGTATAAATTTGCTTTCTTGCATCATATGCTTTTGTTAATGTTAATGCTAACATAAAGACCGGAGTTAACTGGTATGTGATCCTACAGACATCTAAACTGTAAAGTCATGGTGAAAGGAGAGGAGAAATGATAACAATGTTGTTATTTTTAGTTCGGGTTGAGATTCCTTAGTATAAGTTTAGCCGCTTGTGACAGGAAAGTTTTGTTTTGGGCTATTAAGACCGTGTCTAAATTCAATCCATTAATGTAGAACAGAGTGTTGAATGGAAAGTGCTTTTCGATTAAACGGAATCGGGTTAGTAGAGGGACCAGTTAGTTTGGATCTTGCCGCTTTCCTAGGAATTCTCCAAGCTATGACTTCCCGCATTTCTTAGCAATCAAAGTGCGCGTTGTGCAGTTTCCAAAGAAAGATATTTACTGTACCAGATTGAAAGTGAAAAGTCAGAGTTGTTTAGACAGTCAACCTGAAAGTCCGGGAAGAGATAACTTCATAGCTAAACTTAAAAGAAGTCTATTTAAGAAACTATTATTCAAGCGAAGAGATCTTTTTGAAATTTGCGATGGCCACGCCGACCCAAGCAAGGGAAACACTTGATCTTAGCCAAAAGGCCAAGAAGCGATTAACAGGGGAAGCATAAAGAATATTTGACTTGATGATTTTGGAAAAGAATTGTATCATAATACGGGCAGATGGGTTAAATTGTATCATAATATGGGCAGAGTGGATGTATTGAAGGTTTTGTTTTACCAGCCAAATGGCTCTTGTGAGATTTTTGGACAGGCAGTTTATATGAGTAGAGAAGTTGAATTTGGAGTAATAGAAAATTCCCAGATCCTTATGGATCTGGGAATCGGAAAGAGTCGAAACTGTTTGCGCATTCAGCGAGGCGGTTATCGAAAAGATGCTCTTTTTAAGTGAAATTTGGAGGCGACTGGATTTTGAGGGGTTGAGTGAGGGATTGAAAAATTTGAAGTACAAAGCGAATTCTTGGAGGGTGTTACAGATCAACTGTTCACTGCAGGTATCTTCTTGACTTTAATTTGAGGTGGTAATGATTTTCACATCGCTCCGATTTTAATAATGCTCCGTGTATACTGTCTTTAAATGGCGTGTGTTTTACGGTCGATTTTCAGTTTGCTAGACGATAAACCCAAGTTTCCGGAGGGAAAAAAACTCTACCCTTGTCTGAGACAGACTAACCCAGTAACGTTGTGAAAAAGGCCCATAACAATTTCTCACGTCATCGACGGGATTCAAACTCAAGATTTTACCATCCGGTGTGTTGAGGACGGCGATTCTATCAACTGTGCAACCTATTAGGGAAATACATACAGTGCGCCATATGGTCTAAATCTCTGATGCAAATAATCTCATATTGTAACAATAACAGCTTCGATCTCGTTTAAATGTATTAACTCAAGTGCAAAAGTTGGAATCGCTGCTGTAGAAAATGAAATTACAACTGGCTCGACTGTGAACGAAAATTTATTTAATTTGTGTTTGCGCCCCCAATCGACTAGTTGTTAAAATTAAAGATGGGGAATATTGGTCGCATGGGGTTGTGCTATCTTTGTTTCTTATGCCCGCTCGTTATATGATTGCTGAATTTGTGCAAGGGTTCTTGAGAAGCATCTTTCATTATCAACGTGTGTGAATGATGTCTACCAAATTCATTTCAGTATTATTCTGCGTTACTTCTGCATTCGGGTTGAAACTGCCCAAAAGGCACGTTATCACTTCTGTTCGCTAATTCTATCTACAGTTATGGTACCTTTACTGGATGCATTAAACAGAATTATTAGAATATTATTGACATTCATCAATAAACTTATTCGTTTAATGATGTTCAAGAAAGAGAAAATAGAAAGTAGTGGGATGAATACATATAGGATATATGTGAAGTTTAATAGTGATACTACCATACCTATTGACATCAACCCTGAATCCACTATTGGTCATGTGAAGGATATCGTCAGCAGCAAAATACGAATATCAGCCAAAGATTTAAGAATAATTTTCTCCGGCAAAGAATTGCATGACAGTATCAGCATAGAGGTATTCGTTTAACATATACGTAATGTTATAGACAGTGCCTGTCCCAGAATTTTATGAAGGGGTGGGGGCTAAAGCAGTCAGTGTTTGTAGGAAAATTCAATCTTGTGCAAGGGTTATCGTTATTTTGATCATGTTAGGGGGTGGGGGATAAGGAGTCTTTAGTTCTGGAACCGCCACTGGTCATGGGTATACGTATTTTAATAAAGAATTCATGGTTACATTTCGGTGCAGGCATTGTAGTAATTGAAAACTTTTGAAGAATATGTATTTGGTTTTCATGCCTTGTTTGCTTGGGGCCGTCCAATGATGTTTTATAGAAATATCGTTGTTGGAAATGTGATTGCTATTTATCTAATTTCCAATTTTTTTTTTTTTTTTTTTTTTTAAATAGCATTAGCAGTGGCATATGATGCAAGAAAACAAACTTATACAGCTTCAGCCAAAAAAAAAAAAAAAAAACAATCCCATTTCATCTATCCATTTGTTCTAAACATTTGTCCAGTTCTTCCTTCAATTTATTTAAGCTATCAATTTCCAAAATGACAGATGGAAGTTTGCTGGCTGAAGGAAAATTTCCACATATCTATTCTGCAACTGTCTTTCCTCAGTTTGAATTTATGCCCCCTGAAGTGCCTAATCTGAGCAAGAGGAAAAAATCCTCATTGTTTTGTATATTTATCAATAATATTGATAAATATTATTGATAAATGATGATTATTGATAAATATTATTGAGTAGTAGTGGCATGTGATGCAAGAAAGCAAATGTATGAGCTTATGCAGCATCAGCCAAAAAAAAAAATTTACAAAACAATTCCCTCTAAATGTTTGTCCAGTTCCTCCTTAATTTTATTTAACCTATCGACTTCCACGACAGATGGAAATTTGTTCCAGCAATTAACCACCCGCTGGCTAAAGGCAAATTTCCGCACATCTATTCTACATCGGTCTTTCCTCAATTTGAATTTATGCCTCCTTAGGTTCATAATCTGAACAAGTGGAAATATCCCATCAGAATTCAGTGTGCTTAACCCATTCAAGGCCTTATACGCCTCAATCAGATCACCTCTCAGGTGCCTAGGCTCTAGCCACTGCAATTTGCAGAACTTAAGCCTCTCTTGGTAAGAGGATCCCTTCATTCAAGCCTCTCTTGGTAAGAGGATCCCTTCTTATCCTCTTGGTAAGAGGATCCCCTCACCAATCTTGTTGCCCTTCTCTGTATATGCTCAAGCAAATCTACATCCTTCCTAAAATGAGGCCTCCAGACCTGTATGCAGTACTCAAGGCATGGCCTGACCATTGCCTTGTACAGAGGGATAATCACCTCCTTTTCGCTGTTAGCAAAATTCCTGTATATCATTGACAAAACCCCATGACCTGCTCTGGCAGCCTGTCTGTTAGGGGGGGGGGGGGGATAAGGAGTCTTTAGTTCTGGAACCGCCACTGGTCATGGGTATACGTATTTTAATAAAGAATTCATGGTTACATTTCGGTGCAGGCATTGTAGTAATTGAAAACTTTTGAAGAATATGTATTTGGTTTTCATGCCTTGTTTGCTTGGGGCCGTCCAATGATGTTTTATAGAAATATCGTTGTTGGAAATGTGATTGCTATTTATCTAATTTCCGATTTTTTTTTTTTTTTTTTTTTTTTTTAAATAGCATTAGCAGTGGCATATGATGCAAGAAAACAAACTTATACAGCTTCAGCCAAAAAAAAAAAAAAAAAACAATCCCATTTCATCTATCCATTTGTTCTAAACATTTGTCCAGTTCTTCCTTCAATTTATTTAAGCTATCAATTTCCAAAATGACAGATGGAAGTTTGCTGGCTGAAGGAAAATTTCCACATATCTATTCTGCAACTGTCTTTCCTCAGTTTGAATTTATGCCCCCTGAAGTGCCTAATCTGAGCAAGAGGAAAAAATCCTCATTGTTTTGTATATTTATCAATAATATTGATAAATATTATTGATAAATGATGATTATTGATAAATATTATTGATGAAGATATATCAGACTTAATGTAGAAGTTTAAAAATGATACAAAGGTTGGCAGAGTTGTTAATGACAGTATGCTACTGCAACAGGATCTAGAAAAGTTGGGCTCAGAAGTGGCAACTAAAGTGTAACATTGACAAATGAAAAGTACTGCATTTGGGTAGCAGTAAACCCAGAGAAATGTACCAACTCAAAGTAGTGGAGAATGAAAAAGACCTGGGGTAATTGTGCAGTCATATTAAGTTTTCTGAGCACTACAGACAGGCTGCCAGAACAGGTCGTGGAGTCTTGTCAATTATATACAGGAATTTTGCTAGCAGGGACAAGTTCATGATTATCATTTTGTTTACAGCCTCATTCTGAAAGCCTCATTTCAGGAAGGATCTAGAACTGCTGGAACAAGTACAGAGAAGGGCAACAAGAAAAGTGTGCTCTTACCAAGAAAGGCTTTAAGTTCTGCAAATTGCAGTGTCTGGAGACTAGGCACATGCAAGGTCATCTGATTGAGGTGTATAAGGCCTTGCATGGTTTGAGCAGGCTTCAATGCTGATGGGATTCTTCCTCTTGCTCAATTTGAGTTTATGCCCCCTCAGGGGCATAAACTCAAATTGAGCAAGAGGAAGAGGATCTAACTGGTTAGATCCCATCTACCCAGGTCCCTTTCTTATGTTTAACTTCAACAATTTCTCCTCCACTTTGACCTCAGTTGTTCTAAATTCATTTAGCTCCCTTTTAGAGTTTGATAAACTTCTGGCCACCACTTCCCTACAGAATTCCTTGTATGTGAATGTAATGTAGATGCAAAATACTCATTCAGTTTGTCAGCTACCTGAGCAGGATCATCAACAGCCGAACCATCAATATCAAGTGGATCAATCTGATTCATACTCTTACTTCAAAAGTTTAAATTAGTACAGAAGACTTGGGTGTTTTTCTGTGCATCCTTTGCCAAAGTTTTCTCATAATCTGCCTTTGCTTGCCTAAACTCCTTAGTGACTTCATTACAGACTATCTTATATCTACCATAGGCTTCTGTGTCACCTGATAATTTATATGCATTCCATGCATTTTTATTCTCTGACATGCATCTCATTAGTTCATTGACATCCGTTTAGGCCTAAACCTTTGACAATATTTCTTATTTGGTATGAAAAGCCTAGTAGCCTCCAAGATTAATTCCTTGAATGCTTCCCATTTAGAATTTTACTGTTGGTCACATAAGTTGGTCCCAATGTATAGAAAAAAAAAAAACTGTCTGAGACCACTGTGGTCACCTTTACAAGAGCAAAAACCGTTCCTTTAGCTCCTAATGGTAGTTACATCTTTAAGTAAATCCCACATCAGATTGTGTTTGCTGCCACCTAGTGGTTCCTTTTTTGTAGATTCTTAACACATGAATAATCACTGCTGATAATCAGATCAAGAGTATTACTCCCTTTGGTTGCTTCTCGAACATTCTGCTATAGACAGTCATCCAATAAATCAACAAAAGTCTTGCTAGTGTGCAAATGACCAAGCCACAAGTTCCAATCAACATCTGCAAAGTTAAAGTTGCCCATTTTAAGACATTCTGTTTTACTCACCCACTCTATTTCTCTGTACAGTTGTCTGTTGTACTCATCAGAGTTGTTAGGCCTATAACACATTCCTACTCTCATTTTTTAAATATGTAAAAATTGCTGTCAGTGTCTTGGTATATGGAACATGTAATGATATTTTTCTTGTTTAATTTAAGAAATGTTTATGCCATAAATGCTTGAATATTTTTTCTAGTCATTTGGAATTCGTATTTTAGTACAATTTTAAATCCAATAAGAAAGAAAAAAAAACTAATAGCATTTCTTATTACACTTTTGTTTCGGAGTTTTTTTTTTTTTGCATGTCTGTACATTCAGTTGCTCTGTGGACCATTAGTGTTAGTAGAGAGATATGATGCAAGAAAGCAAGCTTATGCAGCATCAGCCAAAAAAAAGAGAAAAACCTTCCCATTCACGCATCCATTTGCTTCAAATGTTTGTCTAGTTCTGCCTTGAATTTATTTAAGCTGTCAACTTCTACGACAGATGGAAGTTTGTTTCAGCAATCAACCACAAGCTAGCTAAAGGCAAATTTCTGCACATCTGTTAGTAGTAGTAGTAGTGGCATGTGATGCAAGAAAGCAAATGTATGAGCTTATGCAGCATCAGCCAAAAAAAAAATTTACAAAACAATTCCCTCTAAATGTTTGTCCAGTTCCTCCTTAATTTTATTTAACCTATCGACTTCCACGACAGATGGAAATTTGTTCCAGCAATTAACCACCCGCTGGCTAAAGGCAAATTTCCGCACATCTATTCTACATCGGTCTTTCCTCAATTTGAATTTATGCCTCCTTAGGTTCATAATCTGAACAAGTGGAAATATCCCATCAGAATTCAGTGTGCTTAACCCATTCAAGGCCTTATACGCCTCAATCAGATCACCTCTCAGGTGCCAAGGCTCTCTGTATATGCTCAAGCAAATCTACATCCTTCCTAAAATGAGGCCTCCAGACCTGTACGCAGTACTCAAGGCATGGCCTGACCATTGCCTTGTACAGAGGGATAATCACCTCCTTTTCGCTGTTAGCAAAATTCCTGTATATCATTGACAAAACCCCATGACCTGCTCTGGCAGCCTGTCTGCATTGCTCAGAAAACTTCATATCTGACTGCACAATTACTCCCAGGTCTTTTTCATTTTCTACTACCTTAAGTGTAGTACCACACAGTTGGTATGTTTATCTGGGGTTACTTCTACCCATATGCAGTACTTTGTATTTGTCAATGTTAAACTTCAGTTGCCACTTCTCAGCCCATCTGCTCAAATTTTCTAGATCCTGTTGCAGTAGCACATTGCCATTACTGTCATTAACAACCCTGCCAACCTTTGTATCATCTGCAAACTTTGACCCTAAGCCTGATATACCTTCATCAATATCATTGATAAATATACAAAACAAGAGTGGACCCAACACCGAACCCTGTGGGACTCCACTAATAACATTAGTCCACGAAGAGTAGCACCCATTACTTACTTCCATCAATTACCACCCTCTGTCTTCTCCCACTCAACCAACTTTTTATCCCTTGTAGCAACTTACCGTTAATATCATTCTGCTCCAGTTTGTACAGTAGTCTTCCATGCATAACAGTGTCAAAAGCTTTCCTGAAATCCAAGTATATGATATCAAAATTATTTTTTGCATGCAGTTCCTTTCTAACCACATCATAATATCCAATTAAATTTGTCAGACAAGACTTTCCCTTAACAAACCCATGCTGTGTCTGAATTATTGCTGCAGTCTTGTCTAGATGATCCTGCAATGCATCTTTAACCAGTGACTCCATTATTTTACCCGGAACAGAAGTTAAACTAACTGGTCTGTAATTACTTGTGTCACCCTTCGATCTCCCCTTTGTGAATTGGGGATACATTTGCACATCTCCAGTCCGTGGGAACCTCCCCTGAATCCAAGGATGCTCTCATAATTATGGCTAAAGGTTTGCTTACTTCCTTTGCTGCCTCCTTTAATATAATTGGATAATTCCCATCCACCCCAGGTGCCTTTCTTATGTTTAACTTCAACAATTCCTCCTCCACTTTGCTCTCAGTTATTACTAAATCATTAAGCACCCTGCTACAATTTGATTTAGACGTAACATTTCAAAATATTGATTTAGACATAACATACAAAGAAAAACACCTTGAAAGGGTGAATGAAACCAAGTTTCTCGGAATCTGGCTAGATGATGAGCTAAGTTGGGCAAAACAAATGATAATCCTACGAAAGAAAACTTTGTCACTAGTGGGAATACTCGCCAGGGCCTCTGCCTGTCTGAGAAGGGAAGTGTTTCCTTCCCTCCTCAGACTAGTATTCCTTTCTTTAATTCAGCTGCACCTCACCTATGGAATCATCTCATGGGGTACCACCAGCCAAGAAAACTTTACGAAAATCAACTCCATTCTCAATCGATGTGTTCGTTCAATTTTGGGCCTTCCCTGGAACGTATTGGTTAGTTCGAGATACAAGGAAGTGAAACTTCTCAGCATCTACTAACTGCTACAGAAAGCCGAGGCGGTCTTTGTTTACAATTCATTGAAGACACTAGAGTTCCCCCCCCACCTCTTCAGATTTTTTTTCATAACTGTAGATGAAGAAGAAATATCATACAATCTAGGAAATGAAGCCAACCTGAAGATTCCGCTTTTCAGAAAAGCCATGGGTCAGAAAAGTATAAAATACAGACGTGCTAAAACCTGGAACAAAACCCTTCCTGCAAAAATCAAAAATGTCACTCCACTAAATCAATTCAAGAAACTACTAATTGAACACGTCACCAGGGATGTCTGATTAAAATTACCTTCCACTCAACTCCTGCATATTTTAAAAACACCAACATGGAAATAATGTACAAATATTAACTGAAGCAGTTGGCAAAATAGTTTGTAAATTCCTGTGCATGTATCTCATCATTTTTCTCTCCTCATTTAATTGTAAAAATGTTCACAATGATATTATAAGTAGTGATGCTTTTTGAAGTCTTCTGTAAAGAAATGTACAAAAAACTCCAATTTATTTGTCTTTTCTGTTGAACATTACCTGTACAATTTCAGAACTGTATATTTTTCAATTGTATAGTTGTATATTCATCGTTTTTTTTAAGGGAACACCACCTAAAAAGCCATTGGCTTATGTGTTCTCCCTCCCTTTTTGCTGTTATCTCCCAAAAAAGTGTAACATAAAATAAGGATAAATAAATTATTATTATTATTATTTGCAAATCCAGTCCATGGGTTTTTCCCCTGAGTCCAAGGAAGCTCTCATGATTATGGCTAACAGTTTACTTCCTTTGCTGCCTCCTTTAATATAACTGGATAGATCCCATCCACCCCAGGTGCTTTTCTTATGTTTATCTTCAACAATTTCTCCTTCGCTTTGTTCTGAGTTATTACAAAATCATCTAGCTCACTGCCAGAGTTTAATACACCTCTAGCTCCCAGCTCCACCCAAATAACTCCTCATGTGTAAATGTAGATGCAAAATATTCATTCAGTTTGTTAGCTACCTGAGCAGAATCTTCAACAGTTGAACCATCGATATCAAGTGAGCCAATCTGATTTATCCCTTTCCCTCTGGAGTTAACATAAGTAAAGAACTCTTTGCTGTTTTTCTTTGCATCCCTTGCCAAAGATTTTTCATAATCTACTTTTGCCTGTCTAACCTCCTTTGTGACTTGATTACAGACCAACTTATATCTACCATAGGCTTCTGTGTCACCTGTTTATTTATATGTATCCATGCATTTTTCTTCTCTTCCACATGTTTCATTAGTCATCTGAGATCCATTTAGGCCTAAACCTTGTACAATATTTCTTAGTTGGTATGAAAAGCCTAGTAGTTTCCAAGATGAATTCTTTGAATGCTTCCCATTTAGAATTTGCTGTTGGTAACATCAGTTGGTCCTGGTGTATAGAATTTAAAAACTCTCAGACCACTGTAGTCATCTTTATGAAAGCAAAAAGCCTTCCCTTTACCCTTGATGGTGGTTATCCCTTTGAGTAAATCCCACATCAGCTCACTGTGATCACTGCCACCTAGTCGTTCCTTTATCTGCAGATTCATAATGCATGAAGAATCACTATTGATAATCAAATCAAGAGTGTTACTCCCTCTAGTTGCCTCCCAAACATGCTGCTGTAGAAAATAATCATCCAATAAATCCACAAAAGCGTTGCCAGTGTGTGAGTGACCAACCCACAAGTTCCAGTCAATCTCTGTGAAATTAAAATCCCCCATTATAAGACAATCTGATTTACTGGCCCACTATTTCTCTGTTCAGTTGTTTATTATATTCATCGGTATCATTAGGCCTATAATACACTCCTACTGTCAATTTTGCTTTCCCAGTGCTTATGTCACACCAAACTGACTCAACACTGCACTGTCCACCCATGTCAACTGGCTGCACTTCGTTAGATTTTATGTGTTTCTTATAAACCCTCCTCCCTTCCTATCCTGTCTGTCCTTCTGTACACATTGTACTCCCCAAATTCCAATTCTGCATTCCTTATATCTGTGTGACACCATGTCTCTGATATTCCAGCAATATCTGCCTTTGATGTTCTGACCAACACCTCAAATTCATTGGTTACCTTGAGACTATGCTTTGCAAACCTCTGATCTAAAACATTTTGTGTTGTGACAGCCATTTCTTGTAAGATAGCTTTTATTCGTGCAAGAACTATATATCTGTCAATGTTATATGTGAACCTGTGAATGATGCATCAAGTGTAAGTTAACCGCTGAGTGGTGTATGGAAGAAAAAGTAAACAGATATGTGCAATTTTTAAATTATTCCAATGCCTGCATTGAAATATAACTTCATCCTCTTTTCTGTTTTGCTCCATTTCTGTTTTGTAGGGCAAGCATAGCTCTATGTTAGAAGTTAAAGGCATAAGTAATGTGCTTAATTGGAGGTTTTTTGTTCTTTACAATGTTTGACAGCACATTTTGAACTCAATGCATTATTCACAATTTGGCATATATTTGCTAATAGAGGTCAGCCTTTGTCTGATAGATCAGTAAGTATTGAACGTATTGAAACAGTTGTTACAGTGGTTTACTGAGTTTCAGACAAATAGCAGCTTCACCTTTTTTCAGTAATATTTGTTTAAAATGATATTAGCAGTTTTGATCATTTATTGATAATAGCATTGTCTCTAATGTGAATATTAGTCCAAGGTCCAGTGAAAGAGATTATACTCTGTAAAAAATAAAAGCAGAAAATATGCTATTGCTCTAGGGATCAAACTATCCCCAAGATGCAACAATTTTTAATTTAAATACACCTTGTGTTCATAGAAGACAGATACTATTGTCACTTTACAGAATAGTAATTCACAGGTTGATATGGTGAGAGTGCTTTAGATAAAAAGTTAATTATAACCACGATGAGCAATATAATTTACGTTAGTAATTTCCTTTGAAAATTATAAAAGTTTAATCCCGTATAATTTTGATTCAGTATACTTTATGAAATTATATACACCATTTTTAGTTTACAATTGGTTATTGAACAAATTTTATGCATATGCTAACTGTTTTTGTAATCATTCAAGTTTCACGTGAGAAGTCTTATCTAAAATTGAAACGTATGTTCTTCATTGGAGAATATTTTTATGTAAGATGTCTCTGGCCTAGCATTTTCTGTCCATTTTAGTATAAATGCCTATATTAATAAAGGCAAAATGATGTTGGGAAACTAGGAGTATGTATCATCAGTATAAAAAAACAATTTCCAAAATTCTGACTGAAAGAAAATTTTCTTATATTCAACCAACCACTTTCTTTAATTAAATACAAGTCTCTTAGAATATGCAATCTTCCAATCCCTATTATTTAATTTACACGAACTTTTCTAAGCCCAAACTCTTTCTTGAGTGACTTTTCTGGAGCAGGACCAGGGTATGTCTGCCAGGGACAAAAGTTGATGACAGTGTAGAGCAGATATCATATTTTAAGGGCACAAAAGGTGATATTGTTGTACATGTTGGAACTAATGACATTAAGAGTAAGAGATCTGCAGATTTACTCTAGTACAGATCAATGTTGAAAAAAAGTCACAAGTTAGGGTTAAATGTGAAAGTGTCTGCAATTCTGCCCAGACACAATAGGAGGGAGTATGTGATGAGAGCCTTGTCGATCAATTCAGCCCTGGAGAGATTGTGCAAGGCTCAAGGGGTAGAATTTTTTTAAGCCTGGTCTGTGCTTGACAGGAGAAACTGCTTCTACAGGGATGGGGTACACTTAAATAGAAAGGGTGCAAGAATATTTCCTGATGCTATTGAGGCAGTGTTAGGTGGATCAGAAAACTGCTAGCTTGGAGAGATACACAGAATAAAAGGTTAACAGTGGCTGCAGGCAGAGGAAAAAGTGATTCTTGCACTGCTTCTATTAGAATGAGCAGCAGCATGGAAAGCAAGGCAATGGAGATTTCCAGGACTGTTTGGGAGTCATAGTGAAACAAATAAATATGTGGGCTGTGTTAGGGTACCTAAGAGTAGAAACAGGTGCATGTATACTTGCATGTACACCAATGCTAAGAGTATAATTAATAAATTTGATGAGCTTGAAGTGCTAGTCAAGACATCAAAGGCAGATATTGTTGGAATATCAGAGACGTGGTGTCACACAGATATAATCAGTGCAGAATTGGAATTTGGGGAGTACAATGTGTACAGAAAGGATAGACAGGAAGGGAGGAGGAATTATGCTGTTAGTTAAGAAACACATAAAATCTAAAGAAATGCATCCAATTGTTGTTGGTGAACAATGCAATGTTGACTCTGTTTGATGGAATCTGATGAGTATAATGAGCAGTTGTGGAGAGAAATAGTGGGCCAGTAAATCAGAATGTCTTATAATGGGAGATTTTAACTTTCCAGATATTGACTGGAACATGTTCGAGAGGCAACCGGAAGGAGTAATACTCTTGACATCATCAGTATAAAAAAACAATTTCCAAAATTCTGACTGAAAGAAAATTTTCTCATATTCAACTATATATAAGAAAATTTTCTTATTATCAGTGGTGATTATTCATGCATTAAGAATTTGAGGATAAAGGAACCACTGGGTGACAGTGATCACAATGTACTGATATGGGAATTACTTAAAGATGTAACTACCATCAAGGCTAAAGGGAAGGGCGTTTGCTTTCGTAAAGGTGACTACAGGGGTCTCAGACAGTTTTTAAATTCTGTAGAGTGGGATCAACTGATGATGTTACCAATGTTGAATTCTAAATGGGAAGCCTTCAGGGACTTAATCTTGGTGGCTACTAGGCTTTTCATTCCAACTAAGAAATACTGTTCAAGGTTCAGGCCTAGCATTAGTAGAGGCATTTGATGCAAGAAAGCAAGCTTATGCAGCATCAAAAAAAAAAAAAAAAAAATAAATAAATAAATAAATAAAAAATAGCCACTTCCACTTCACCCCTCTGTTCATTCGAAATACCTGTCCAGCTGAGCCTTAAACTTATTTAGGCTATCAACTTCCACGACAAGGGATGGAAGTCTGTTCCACCAACCAACCACCCACTGGCTAAAGACAAATTTCCTCACGTCTATCCTACATCTGTCCTTCTTCAATTTGAATTTATGCCCTCTCAGGTGATTATTTTGAGCAAGAGGAAGAATCCCATCAGCATTGAGCATGCTCAAACCATTCAAGGCTTTATACACCTCTATCAGATTACCTCGCTGGTGCCTAGTCTCCAGACACTGTAATTTGCAAAACTTTAACCTTTCTTCATAAGAGCACCCCTTTGTTACATTCACTAATCTTGTTGCCCTTCTCTGTACTCGTTCCAGCATCTCTACATCCTTCTTGAAATGAGGCCTCCAGACCTGTATACAGTACTCTAGGTGTGGCCTGACCATTGCCTTATACAAGGGAATAATCACCTCCTTATCCCTGCTAGAAAAATTCCTATATATCATCGACAATACACCATGAGCTACTCTTGCAGCCTGTCTGCACTGCTCAGAAAACTTCATATCTGCCTGCACAACCACCCCAGGTCCCTTTCATTCTCTACCACTGTCAGTGTAGTACCACAGAGTTGTTACGTTGCTCTGGGGTTGCTGTTTCCCATATGTAGTACTTTACATTTGTCAATGTTAAACTTCATTTGCCACCTCTCAGCCCATCTGCTCAACCTTTCCAGATCCTGTTGCAGTAGCATAGTGTCAGTAGTGTCCTTGACAACCCTGCCAACCTTTGTATCATCTGCAAACTTGGACATTAAGCTTGATATACCATCATCAATATCATTTATAAATACAGGAAACAATAATGGACCCAATACTGAACCCTGAGGGACTCCACTAATAACATTAGTCCACGATGAGCAGTGTCCATTGATTACCACTCTGTCTTCTCCCCCTCACCCCCCCCCCCCCCCCCGACCGGGCTAGCCGAGTGGGTAAAGTACCTGCCCGGCAACCCAACGGTCGCGTGTTCGATTCCCACCTCGGGCTTGGATCAAAGTACTGCAAAAACCTGGGGAGGTGCAATATGGCCACAGAAGCCGATGGGCCAACAACTACCAAATCAAAAAAATCAAAAAAAAAAAAAAACCTCAACCACCCCTTTATCCATAGCAGCAATTTGCCTCCAGTGCCACACTGCTCCAATTTGTGCAGCAGTCTTCCAAGTGCAACAGTATCAAAAGCCTTTCTAAGATCCAAGTATATAATATCAAAGTTATTCCCTGCATCCAGTTCTTTTGTGATTGCATCATAGTATCCAATCAAATTGGTCAGGCAAGACTTCCCCTTAACAAAACCATGCTGTGTCTGAGCTATAACTGAAGTCTTGTCTAGATGATCCTGCAGTGCTTCTTTAACCAGTGCCTCCATTAATTTTCCGGGAACAGAAGTTAAACTAACAGGTCTATAATTACTTGTGTTGCCCCTTGATCCTCCTTTGTGAATTGGGGTCACATTTGCACATCTCCAGTCCATGGGTACTTCCCCTGAGTCCAAGGAAGCTCTCATAATTATGGCTAAGGGTTTGCTTACTTCCTTTGCTGCCTCCTTTATTAGTGGAGGAGAAATTGTTGAAGATAAATACAAGGAAGGCACCCCAGGTGCCTTCCTTGTATTTATCTTCAACAATTTCTCCTCCACTTTACTCTCAGTTATTACAAGATTCTCTAGCTTACTCCCAGAGTTGAATACACCTCTGGCATTCCCCTCGCTGAATAACTCCTCATGTGTGAATGTCGATGCAAAATATTCATTTAGTTTGGTAGCTACCTGAGCAGGATCATCAACAGTTGACCCATCGATATCAAGTGGACCAATCTGATTCATCCCCTTCCTTCTAGAGTTTACATAAGTAAAGAACTCTTTGCTGTTTTTCTTTGCATCCCTTGCCAAAGATTTCTCGTAATCTGCCTTCGCCTGCCTAACCTCCTTTGTAACTTGGTTACAGATCAACTTGTATCTATCATAGGCTTCTGTGTCATGTGTTAATTTGTATGTATCCCATGCAATTTTCTTCTCTGCCATATGTCTCATTAGTTCATCTGACATCCACTTAGGCCTAAACCTTGAAAAATATTTCTTAGTTGGTATGTAAAGCCTAATAGCTTCCAAGATAAGTTCTTTGAATGCTTCCCATTTTGAATTTGCTGTTGGTAACATCATCAGTTGGTCCCACTGTATAGAATTTAAATACTGTCTCAGTCCATCGTAGTCGCCTTAACGAAAGCAATAACCCTTCCCTTTACCCCTAATGGTAGTTACCTCTTTGAGTAAATCCCACTTCAGCACACTGTGATCACTGCCACCTAGTGGTTCATTTACCTGCAGATTCTTAATGCATGAAGAATCACTACTGATAATCAAATCAAGAGTATTAGTCCCTCTAGTTGCCTCCCGAACATGCTGATGTAGAAAACAATCATCCAATAAATCCCCAAGCGCCTTGCTAGTGTGTGAGTGACCAGCCACCAAATTCCAGTCAGTATCTGGGAAATTAAAATCCCCCATTATAAGACTCTCTGATTTACTGGCCCACTCTATTTCCCTGTACAGTTTCTTATTATACTCATCAGAGTCATTAGGCCTATAGCACACTCCTACTCTCAATTTTGATCTCCCAATGCTTATGTCACACCAAACTGACTCGACACTGCACTGTCCAGCAATGTCGACTGGCTTCACTTCCTTGGATTTTATGTATTTCTTAACTAATAGCATAACTCCTCCTCTCTTCCTATCCTGTCTGTCCTTTCTGTAGACATTGTACTCTCCAAATTCCAGTTCTGCATTCCTTATATCTGTGTGACACCACGTCTCTGAAATCCCCACAATATCTGCGTTTGATGTTTTGAGCAATACCTCAAATTCATCAAATTTATTTACTAAACTCCTAGAATTGGTGTACACGCAAGTATATATGCACCCGTTCTTTTTCTTAGTTACCCTAACACAACCCATGTGTTTATTTGTACCCCAATGATTCCCAGCAGTCTGTGAAATATCCTGCATCTTATTTTCCAGGCTGCGGCTCATTCCAATAGAAGCAGTGCAAGAATCACTTTCACCTCTGCCAGTGGCTACTCTTAATCTATTAGTCCTTGTATCCCCCCAATCTAGCGGTTTTCCGACCCACCTAACACTGCCTCGATAGCATCAGCAAACATTCTTGCACCCTTTCTATTTAAGTGTATCCCATCCCTGTAGAAGCAGTCTCTCCTGTTAATTAATGAGACTCGTGGCAGATAAGAAAAATGTATGGTCAAGTTTTATGTATATAATTTAAAATCAATCATAAAAATTTCCTATCACATCTCAGTTTTAAGATATAGATAGATAACTGGATTCTGTACAAAGATATCATTACTGTTTGAAATACAATTTTTAAACTTATCAATTTTTAGTTGGTTTTTTGTTTATTCGGCTAAAAGTTAAGCAAGTACATTATTACTGTTCTTGCAATATAGTATATTTCGATTTTGATGCACTTTTCCAGACAAATCAGTATTTTTATTAATTTTATTACACCATTCAACTGTTCAATATATAGTGTATGATAAACTACGCTACAAGAATTCATCTTCTGTTCAAATTTACCAATTGCTTTTACTGTTTTTAGGTTAATGCATTTTTAAAATGGAAAAGACAAAGCACAAAACTTGCATCAATCACCCAGACAACTTCTGCTATGTTTGTGGACACTTAACCCCAAAAACTCAGAGGAAGAAAATATACAATGTCACAAAAGTTGCATATTCACTGTACTTCGGCTGCAAGATTGGTGACCAAGAAAAAAATTGGGCTCCGCATATCTGTTGTATTACTTTTACAATGAACTTAAGGTTGTGGTTATATGGCGAGCTGAAAGCATTACCTTTTGCTGTCCCTATGGTGTGGCATGAGCCCAAGAATAATTTTGACGACTACTATTTCTGCATGACAAAAACGAAAGGTATTTACAAAAAGAGCAAGCACTGCATTAAATATCCCATCATTAATTAGGCCAGTGCTATATGTAAAGAACTGCCAGTACCTGTGCCACCAAAATCCCAGACGTGTTTCGGAGCTTGTTAGCTCACTCATCAGTGGGCAGGCAGGTAACAAATGAGCCAACAAGCTCTGAAATGCATGTGGGTGGTGGTGCCCACTGAGAATAAATAACAGTAGTCTCCTCTACTAGAAAAGCGTTATTTATTTGAAGTAGTGCAATACCTGGTATTTCATTGTGAAGGTAGCCACAATATGAGATAAAATCTAAACAATGCTGTTACACTACGTGTGTAGTTAAACTTATGGGTAAACTATGGTGTATTTACACTGATATTATATAGTTAATTTCAACCCATAACGTATTATGCCTTGAGCATTTAATCTTCAAAATATTATCTTTATCTTCACCATTTGGCATCTCTCATTTTGTGTAATTAACTTCACAATCGTGATGGCATATTTGCATTACCAGGATACCTGCCTGCCCACTGATGGGTGACCCAACAAGCTCCAAAATGCGTGTGTGTTGGTGCCCACTGAGAATAAATAACAGTAGTCTCCTCTACTAGAGAAGTGTTATTTATTTGAAGTAGTGCAATACCTGGTATCTCGTTGTGGTAGCCCCAATATGAGATAAAACCTAAACAATGCCGTTACACTACGTATGTAGTTAAACTTATGAGTAAACTATGGTGTATTTACACCGATATTATATAGTTAATTTCAACTCATAACATATTATGCCTTGAGCATTTAGGCTTCAAAACAACAGAATAATGAACTTGTCCCTAATGGCAAAGTTCCTGTATATCATTGACAGAACCCCCATGAGCTGACCTAGAACCTGTCCACACTGCTCATGGAAATTCATGTCAGACCGTACAATTCCCCCCCCCCCCCAGAAGTCTTTTTCGTTCTCCACTACATGGATTATGGTACCACACACTTGGTATGTTATTCTGGGTTACTGCTCCTCATATGCAGAACCTTGCATTTATTAATGTTAAACATTAATTGCCACTTCTCAGTCTATCTCTGTAATTTATCTAGGTCTTGTTGAAGTAGCATACTCTGATCCCTGTCATTAACCACCCTGCCAACCTTTGTATCATCAGAAACTTAAACATAAACTTTACATGCCTCCAGAAATATTGAAAACAATAAGGGACCCAGTGCTGATCCCTGAGGGATTTCACTAATAAAATTAGTCCAAGAAGAGCAATGTCCATTAATAACTGGTCCTCTGGGGAGTTCTGAAGATACCTTCTGCCATTCAACTATACTGTTATCCCAGAAATAAATTTATACAGCCACATTTCATGAGGAACAGTTGATGATCAAAACTGTTTTGAAAGGAACTGATATATCAGTTTCTTTGCTATTGCATCATAGTTACTAATTAGATTGGTCAGACAAGATCATAACAATTTGAAATTTTTTGAAATTGAAATTGAAATTTGAAAGTGTCTGCAATTCTGCCCAGACACGATAGGAGGGAGTATATGATGAGAGCCTTGTCGATCAATTCGGCCCTGGAAAGATTGTGCAAGGCTCAAGGGGTAGAATTTTTTTCAGCCTGGACTGTACTTGTTAACAGGAGAGATTGCTTCTACAGGGATGGGATACACTTAAATAGAAAGGGTGCAAGAATATTTGCTGATGCTATCGAGGCAGTGTTAGGTGGGTCGGAAAACTGCTAGCTTGGGGGGAGACAAAGACCAATAGATTGACAGTAGCCACTGGCAGAGGTGAAAGAGATTCTTGCACTGCTTCTATTAGAATGAGCAGAAGCCTGAAAAACAAGATGCATGGTATTTCAGAGACTGCTGGGAGCCATTGCGGTACAAGTAAACACATGGGTTGTGTGAGGGTAGCTAAGAATAGAAACAGGTGCAGGTATACTTGCGTGTACACCAATGCTAGGAGTTTAGTAAATAAATTTGAATTTGAGGTATTGCTCAAAACATCAAAGGCAGATATTGTTGGGATATCAGAGACGTGGTGTCACACAGATATAAGGGATGCAGAACTGCAATTTGGGGAGTACAACGTCTACAGAAAGGATAGACAGGATAGGAAGGGGGGAGGGGTTTTGCTATTAGTTAAGAAACACATAAAAACCAAGGAAGTGAAGCCAGTCGACATCGCCGGACAGTGCAGTGTTGAGTCAGTTTGGTGTGACATAAGCATTGGGAGATCAAAATTGAGAGTAGGAGTGTGCTATAGGCCTAATGACTCTGATGAGTATAATAAGGAACTGTACAGGGAAATAGAGTGGGCCAGTAAATCAGAGAGTCTTATAATGGGAGATTTTAATTTCCCAGATATTGACTGGAATTTGGGGGCTGGTTACTCACACACTAGCAGGGCTTTTGTGGATTTATTGGATGATTGTTTTCTACATCAGCATGTTCGGGAGGCAACTAGAGGGAGTAATACTCTTGATTTGATTATCAGCAGTGATTCTTCATGCATTAAGAATCTGCAGATAAATGAACCACTAGGTGGCAGTGATCACAGTGTGCTGAAGTGGGATTTACTGAAAGAGGTAACTACCATTAGGGGTTAAGGGAAGGGTTATTGCTTCCATAAAGGCGACTACGATGGACTGAGACAGTATTTAAATTCTATACAGTGGGACCAACTGATGTTACCAACAGCAAATTCAAAATGGGAAGCATTCAAAGAACTTATCTTGGAAGCTACTAGGCTTTACATACCAACTAAGAAATATTGTTCAAGGTTTAGGCCAAAATGGATGTCAGATGAACTAATGAGGCATATGGCAGAGAAGAAAAATGCATGGGATACTTACAAATTAACACATGACACAGAAGCCTATGATAGATACAAGTTGATATGCAACCAAGTTACAAAGGAGGTTAGGCAGGCGAAGGCAGATTACGAGAAATCCTTGGCAAGGGATGCAAAGAAAAACAGCAAAGAGTTCTTTACTTATGTAAACTCTAGAAGGAAGGGGATGAATCAGATTGGTCCACTTGATATTGATGGGTCAACTGTTGATGATCCTGCTCAGGTAGCTAACAAACTAAATGAATATTTTGCATCGACATTCACACATGAGGAGTTATTCAGCAAGGGGAATGCCAGAGGTGTATTCAACTCTAGCAGTAAGCTACAGAATCTTGAAATAACTGGGAGTAAAGTGGAGGAGAAACTGTTGAAGATAAACACAAGAAAGGCACCCGGGGTGGATGGGATCTATCCAGTTATATTAAAGGAGGCAGCAAAGGAAGTAAGCAAACCCTTAGCCATAATTATGAGAGCTTCCTTGGACTCAGGGGAGGTACCCATAGACTGGAAATGTGCAAATGTGACCCCAATTCACAAAGGAGGATCAAAGGCTGACACAAGTAATTATAGACCTGTGAGCTTAACTTCTGTTCCAGGAAAATTAATGGAGGCACTGGTTAAAGAAGCACTGCAGGATCATTTAGACAAGACTTCAGTTATAGCTCAGACACAGCATGGTTTTGTTAAGGGGAAGTCTTGCCTGACCAACTTGATTGGAATCTATGATGCAGTCACAAAAGAACTGGATGCAGGGAATAACTTTGATATTATATACTTGGATCTTAGAAAGGCTTTTGATACTGTTGCACATGGAAGACTGCTACACAAATTGGAGCAGTGTGACATTGGAGGCAAATTGCTGCTATGGATAAAGGGGTGGTTGAGGGGGAGAAGACAGAGAGTGGTAATCAATGGACACTGCTCATCGTGGACTAATGTTATTAGTGGAGTCCCTCAGGGCTCAGTGTTGGGTCCATTATTGTTTTCTGTATTTATAAATGATATTGATGATGGTATATCAAGCTTAATGTCCAAGTTTGCAGATAATACAAAGGTTGGCAGGGTTGTCAAGGACACTACTGACACTATGCTGCTGCAACAGGATCTGGAAAGGTTGAGCAGATGGGCGAGAGGTGGCAAATGAAGTTTAACATTGACAAATGTAAAGTACTACACATGGGAAACAGCAATCCCAGAGCAACGTATCAACTCTGTGGTACTACACTGACAGTGGTAGAGAATGAAAGGGACTTGGGGGTGATTGTGCAGGCAGATATGAAGTTCTCTGAGCAGTGCAGACGGGCTGGAAGAGTAGCTCATGGAGTATTGTCAATGATATACAGGAGGTTTTCCAGCAGGGATAAGGAGGTGATTATTCCATTGTATAAGGCAATGGTCAGGCCACACCTAGAGTACTGTATACAGGTCTGGAGGCCTCATTTCAAGAAGGATGTAGAGCTGCTGGAACAAGTACAGAGAAGGGCAACAAGATTAGTGAATGGAACAAAGGGGTGCTCTTACGAAGAAAGGCTTAAGTTTTGCAAATTACAGTGTCTGGAGACTAGGCACCAGCGAGGTGATCTGATAAAGGTGTATAAAGCCTTGAATGGTTTAAGCATGCTCAATGCTTAAACCATTCAATGCTTAAACCATTCAATGCTGATGGGATTCTTCCTCTAGCTCAGAAAAATCACCTGAGAGGGCATAAATTCAAATTGAGGAAAGACAGATGTAGGATAGACGTGCGGAAATTTGCCTTTAGCCAGCGGGTGGTTGGTTGGTGGAACAGACTGCCATCCCTTGTGGTGGAGGTTGATAGCCTAAATAAGTTTTAAGGCTCAGCTGGACAGGTATTTTGAACGAACAGAGGGGTGAAGTGGAAGTGGGTTTTTTTTTTTTTTTTTTTGGCTGATGCTGCATAAGCTTGCTTTCTTGCATCAAATGCCTCTGCTAATGCTAATGCTAACAAATTAACAAATCTGTGCTGTGATTGTCATATAACTCCATTTCTGTCAAGGTGGTTGTGTATCACTTTTTTAATCATTGACTCCATTATTTTTCCTTTGCCCTTTGTTTACCCTTTAAGGTTCTCTAAGGTTGATCTGATGTTCATTAGTGACAGTATGATGATTTTGTGATTGGCCTTGAAAGGGTTGTGGGCTAGCATGTTCAGTGCATGTGGAGCTTGCCTAATGACCTATATAGTACTGTGTTTTAGGTTAGAATATTTATATTATGGCAAATTTTACCAAAATTTTAGCATAACATATAAATGATGGTATCAATTTACAAGAATAGAATTAAGATTGGATGGCTTCCTAATATGAAAGAATAATCATATTCTGTTGTATTAGCAGCTCATCCACTCAATCACTGGTTAGTTAGTATAAATGATTAGTATAATCATTTTACCAATCATTGTATCAAGTTATGATTAGTACAAAATCCATATGAAAGTTCATATGATAGAGTCCCAAAAAATATTTTGAAATTAATTAGTGGATAGGTGTGATGTTGAGTTATTAAGTTAAATTAAAATCCACTTACTTTCTGAGAAATATTTCTATTCAATATACCAGAGGTGTCCAACCTGCAGCCCACATGTGGCACATTTCTTTAAATTGTGCAATATGTGAAATGCAGAAAGCCCTGAGTGTTAAGCCCCCCAAATTTAAAATTTGTTTCATATTGACTATATAAATATTTCTATACTGCTTTCTTCTGATGTTGTATATATCTTCCTCATTGTTTTGTTCTTAACTGTTTTGTTAAGAATGTTATTAGTGCCATGTAATAATTTGGATTTTTGTCTTAATTATTAAATTTAAAAAAAGAAATTAAACTGTAAATATAAAAGTTCATGACATTAATTCTGTTTCTGTTCTGTTTCAAAAAATGCACGATTTTTTGTAAGGAACTGTTTAGCAGCTGCTGCTTATGAAAACCCATGCAAGCCCTATGACCTTTGGTATATGTATTATCTGTTTTGGCCCTTAGCAAAAAAAAGATTGGAACCCCTGCACTCCACTGTGGTTATATACTGTATATAAAAAATTATTTGATCTGTCTTACAGGATTGTGATGTAGGCCAACATAGTATTATTCATGCTGTGCAGTGTAAAAGATCACCATCCACAACTGTAAACCAGACAAAATTCCCACTCAACTTATCTTTATTAGTATTGCAGTTAGCTGATGGAGAAAAAATGCCTAAAGGTGAGAACTCTGTCTAAAGGATTGTCTGCCATTTAAATTTAAATGTGAAAATAATGGGTTTTTTTTATTGTACTGGTTCATCATTATGCCTAATTAAATAGTTAAAGCATATTAATAAGAATTATTCATATATGAATAAGTTTTATAGTTTGCCATGAAATTTAAGACTACTTTCCTATCTAAAATAAATATAATAATATGAAAAAGATCCTTATGAAAATTTCAATTTTGTGTTATATATATTGTGTTCATCCCAATTCCTATTTGGCTAGTTACTTCTGATTTTATTATCTGATATAAAGTATTACCAGTTTTTTTTTATTTTATTTTTTTCCCCCATATGTTTAGTTTACCTGGAGTGTAGTAGTCAGGAGTAGTTTTCTTCTCCTGGTGTGTTTTGACCCATCCTAAAAAATAAATTAAACAGTCAGTTATTTTATTATGGTGCAACCTCGGTATAAGTTGTCAGGGGAACAACTTTAACATCCATGTTATAAGGAAGCATGTTGTCCCTCAGGGTTCAGTGTTGGGTCCATTATTGTTTTCTGTATTTATAAATGATATTGATGATGGTATATCAAGCTTAATGTCCAAGTTTGCAGACGATACAAAGGTTGGCAGGGTTGTCAAGGACACTACTGACACTATGCTGCTGCAACAGGATCTGGAAAGGTTGAGCAGATGGGCTGAGAGGTGGCAAATGAAGTTTAACATTGACAAATGTAAAGTACTACATATGGGAAACAGCAACCCCAGAGCAACAAATCAACTCTGTGGTACTACACTGACAGTGGTAGAGAATGAAAAGGATCTGGGGGTAATTGTGCAGGCAGATATGAAGTTCTCTGAACAGTGCAGACGGGCTACAAGAGTAGCTCATGGTGTCTTGTCAATGATATACAGGAATTTTTCCAGCAGGGATATGTAGAGCTGCTGGAACGAGTACAGAGAAGGGCAACAAGATTAGTGAATGGAACAAAGGGGTGCTCTTACGAAGAAAGGCTTAAGTTTTGCAAATTACAGTGTCTGGAGACTAGGCACCAGCGAGGTGATCTGATAGAGGTGTATAAAGCCTTGAATGGTTTGAGCATGCCCAATGCTGATGGGATTCTTCCTCTTGCTCAGAATAATCACCTGAGAGGGCATAAATTCAAATTGAGGAAAGACAGATGTAGGATAGACGTGCGGAAATTTGTCTTTAGTCAGCGGGTAGTTGGTTGGTGGAACAGACTTCCATCCCTTGTCATGGAAGTTGATAGCCTAAATAAATTTAAGGCTCAGCTGGACAGGTATTTCGAACGAACGGAGGGGTGAAGTGGAAGTGGTTTTTTTTTTTTTTTTTTTTTTGGCTGATGCTGCATAAGCTTGCTTTCTTGCATCATATGCCTCTACTAATGCTAAGACAAAAAAAAAACTTAGAACACAAATAAATAGAAAATTTAATGATATAATGGTAGAAAATTTAATTGTAGTGGTGATGAAAATAAATAAAAAAAATATCACTGTAGAGCCTTTATTTAAAAACTATAAAAAAGACAATACATTTATCCAATGATAGAAGACTCAGAAGTTGTACAGCAGACTCTCGATATATCAGGATCGGATTAACTGGGACACTTCAAGACAATATTTGAGTAATAAATAGAATGGGTATAAACAGATGTTTTGCAAGTTGTAATATAATAAGCGATAAGAAGATGTTATAAGTTGTGATTGGGAATTGAATGTATCTATTATCCCACAAACCACGATGTCTTCACC